>NW_004444025.1:7990271-8015691 GCF_000243295.1 Trichechus manatus latirostris
TCCCTAGCCACTCTTAAAATTCTCTCTTTATCTTTGGTTTTGGTAAGTTTGATTATAATATGTCTTCTTGACTTTCTTTTGGGAACTATCTTATGTGGGGTTCAATGAGCATCTTGGATAGATATCTTGTCATCTTTCATGATATCAGGGAAGTTTTCTGTCAAAAAATCTTCAACAATTTTCTCTGTATTTTCTGTTATCCCCCCTTTTTCTGGTACTTCAATCACTCGTAGGTTATTTCTCTTGATAGAGTCCCACTTGACTCTTAGAGTTTCTTTATTCTTTTTAATTCTTTTATCTGATTTTTCCTCACATAAGTTGGCGTCAAGAACTTTATCTTCAATGTCACTAATTCTAACTTCTACTGCCTTAATTCTGCCCCTATGACTTTCTATTGAGTTGTCTAATTCTGACATTTTATTGTTAATCTTCTGGATTTCTGATTGCTGTCTCTCTATGGATTCTTGCAGCCTATTAAATTTGGCATTATGTTCTTGAGTAAGTTTTTTAAGTTCCGCTACTACTGTGTCTGTATGTTGCCTGGCTGTTTCTGTGTTCTGTCAAATTTCCTTTTTTATTTCTAGAAGAGTTATGTATATTAATCTTTGGTATTCTGTCTCTGGTAATTCCAAGAAGTACTCTTCCTCCAGATACTTTATTGATTCTTTATTCTGGGAGCTTGCTGAAGCCATCATGGACTGCCTCTTTATGTGACTTGATATTGACTGTTGTCTCTGAGCCATCAATAATTTGTTACAATTTTATTTTGTGTTTGCTTAGTGAGACCTAGCTTCTTGTTTTGTTTTGTTTTCATATTCCCAAATAGGCTGCTCGTGTGCACTAGTTTGATTTTTGACACCTTTTGATCCCTAATGTCCTGTCACCAGGTAGTTGGTTCTGTAACTAAGTATGTGCACGCTGGAGTTCGTTAAAATTTCCTATATGGGATCAGCTCGGGTGTGGAGGCAGTCGTTCACCAAGTGTGTGATGCAGGCTTTTACCGCCAGTCCTAGAGAGGCATGGGTGATTGCTGCAGGCACTGGACTCTGGCTGTGGTAAGGGATCATGCACTGAGCCAGGCAGGGGGCCGACAGCTGCCCCTGAGAGTCTGAAAGAAAAGCGTGTCCCTATTCTCCAGGGTAAATAGGTAGGTGAGTTTTGCAGCCAGGCTAAGAGCGTCCCGCTATGTTGGCTGCAAAGACTCGAGGGCACCATTTTTTCTTGAACTCCTATAGCAGGTGACTAGGAACTTTAGGAGCTACCACCAGTCCTCAAGACCCTGCTGCAGATCGATAAAAGTGCCTACTTGAGGGGAAGGGATGTTTCAAGGATCACAAATCTACCCGTTCACAGCTGAAGCAGTTGAAGTTAAACTTCAGATGTTTGCCCTGTTGTACTATGGTAGTGAGGGTTAACGCTGTTGAGATGGGTCCCCACAAGTCTATACAGGGGTGCATGGCACTCAGAGTCTGTGGACCCCTGATTTCTATGGCCAGCAAAGGAGTTGTGCCGACCCTGTGTTCCTGGCCTAGGGGAGCCAGCAGCTTATTTGTTCCCTCTCCAAGGCCAGAAGAATGGGTCAGGGTGCCTTTTGGGATCTATTTCCAGCCCAGTTGACTCCTCGTGCAGAGCAGGGAGGGAGGTGGTAAAAGGAAGAGAGGTTTTTCCCAAATCCGGTGGAGAGCGCGGAGGTAGGAGGTAAAAGGGAGAGAGGTTTTTCCCAAATGGGCTTTTTTTTTTTTTTTTTTTATTTCTTGCCACGAAAGGGTGCGCGCATGTACTTATCCTAGCCTCTTGGGAGCTGCTCTTCACTGGTTCGGAGTGTCCAAGCAGAATCTCTGCTGCCAGGTCTCTCTCGATGTGGAAACTGCTTCTCAAGCGCATGCACAGCACAGCTGTTTGCCTGCTTCACTGCGGCCCGGCATGGCTGTGTCTCTGCTGTGTCGCCGCCGTGGCTCTAGCACTCCTCACCTCTTCCAAAGGGTCTTCCCCTCCGGTATAACTCAGATGGATTTCTTAACCTTGCCTTATTCAGGGCTGCCAGATGTTCACGTAGAATCAAATCACTTGTTTTTCCCGGTCTTTGTTGTAAGAGGGATATAGGAACCATCTAACCAGTCTGCCATGTTGACCATGTCCCCCCCAAATCCTTTTTAACTCTTTATTCATTAAAATATGACCTGTCTAAGAGATAAACAAAATAATATTTGTTCAATAAAAGGAAGTCATTGTTTTCATCTTTAGATACATGGGTAAATACTCTAATAGAACATTTCCAAGGCATTCATGCTGCAAGTGAGCTATTTCAGAGCTTCTGCACTGCATTCCTTTCATTTGTCCCATATCCATGTTAAAATGGTCCCAACCTAATCAGAATAGTTCTTGTGACTGGAGATTGCCATCAAGTAGTCTAGTAACAAATTGAAAAAACATTTTAAAGGAGAATGATAGGGAGCAAACTATCCAATTCCCACCAGACAAAACTAAGTGCTTATAATTAGGCAAATAATATGTGTGTGTGTATTTATATATGTATATGTGTGTGTATGTGTATTTATATATATATGTATATGGGTGTGTGTATGTGTATTTATATATATATGTATATGTGTGTGTGTATATGAGGGTTAGTCAAAAAGTATTTCTACAAAATCATAGAAACTTTTACTAAACAAAAAATATCAAGATGTGAAGCTATTATTTCTCAACATATGTGCCATCTAGTTCAATAACACTTCTGAAGGCTGTCTTTCAATCTCTCTAACCCTTCCCTGAAGAATTCTGTGCTCTTCAATTTACACCACATCAAAACGGCAGTTTAGGCATCCTCAAGGGAAACAAATAGTGTTCCTTTTAAGTGTTCTTTGAGTTGCAGGAACAAAAAGAAGTCTGAAGGGGTAAGAACAGGGCCGTAGGGTGGATGGGGTAAGGTTTCCCAAAAAATTCTCATAGGACAGTCTTTGCTACCCTCAAAGAATGAGTAGGTGCATTGCAGTGATGGGAAAAAATTCCTCATCACAACTTTCCTAGTCTTTTTCTCACCAGTGCAGTTTTCAATTTTCTTAAAACTTCTTCATAACAAGCCCCCGTGATGGTCCTGTGTCCTTTGAGAAAAATGTATCAAAATTATCCCTTCGGAATTCTAAAAAAAATAATTGACATAACCTTCTGAATGGTCTTCCTTCATTTGGCTCATCTTTGAGGTCTTCCTGACCTTCCTTAAAATGTTTGATCCATCTAAAAACTGTTGTTTTATGTGGCACAGCATTCTCATAAACGTGTTGCGAAACTTCAATAATTTGGGAAATTGTCTACTTGAGTTTTTTTTAATTTTATATTAGCCCTGACTTCAAAATCATTTTTTTCCAGGGCACAAGTTATCCTTTTTTTTGAAGTCACTCTAACAAGACTAAGACAAGTGTATTACTGAGAGAACTTATCTGCACCCATCCACTGATCGCAGAGACATGTTTAAGCACATTTTATTTGGAATAGTCCTGTGCATGTATGAACTGGAACCGTGGTAGCAATACTTTTTTGACTTATCCTATATATTTCTTTTTAAAGGAAATAATGATACCAGGGAATGCCTAGCAGGGTGAAATTCTGGAAGAAGGTGTAACAAACATTCCTTTAAATGCATTACTGGTCTTTCAGGAAAGATAGAAAAGGCGCTAGAAACAAAAAAGGAAAATGAAAACCAAGTTGAAAGGGTCAAAACTGTTATTGCAAATACATGAGCTGCTGGTACAGCAATCCTGGAGCTTGGGATATAATGCCTACATCAAACAGAAGATGAATCTTCACGAAACTGGCTTATATCTGAGATGATTGCATAAAATCTGCACTTTTAGTGGGCTGTCCCCTTAGTGAATGTCTGAATTACAAGAAAAAAAATTAAAAACTACTCATTGGAGCAGGAAGAAAACTAGGCAAAGTGTCTCTGTTTTAGTTCTGAAGGGTTGGTGAGATATATCGAAGGGTTGAAGATATATAACCATAAGCCCTAGGCCATCAGGGTAGGATATAAATTTACAATATCTGTGTCTGAAAAACCCCAGGGCAAGACAATAATGTATAATCCAGCCTTGGATGAATATATTCCTGAGGGCCTAGGCAGAATCAAAAGCAAGAGCTTTCCAGAGGGACTCATTGTAGTATGTATCCCACAGATTGTATCTCTCAACCTCCTGTCCACTCTGTTGGTTTGAGGAACTGCAAATACAGATTTTATATTTCTGAAACTCCCTTTTCCATGAGGGTTTGAATGTATTGGGTTTTCCCAATTAGATGCATTTGCATGAGGTTTGGAGAACTGTCACTGGGATGGAGGCCATCTTCCTGATGCTGTAGCTACTGGAAAGCAAGGGGGTGACAGTGAGTATTAGAGACAGTTGAGATGGCCATATTAAGCATTCTGGTGTACAGATGTCAGCCTTATGAGACCGAGGCAGAGGACAGACTCCACACTCCAGTATCTTGTCATAGGGTTCATGGATGTGAGAGTCAGCTATGATGGTATAAGCAATAGCTTCCAGGTGGCAAGAACTGCAAAGTGTCTGAGATTTTATCCTACACTGAAGCTAACAAGATGGTCTGCCACTGATTCATGGATTCTGGCAGAAGACACCAGTCTCCTGGATCGTAAGCAAAGGACTCCTGGCACAACATAAACCAAGAACTTAACTTTCATGCTGGTTCTAGTTGCTGCTCAAGTCCCTCCAGAGCAAAAAGGAGATGCCATGTGGATACTATGCATCCTCCATAGGGGAAGCCACAAATAGAGAATGGTCAATAGCAGGGTTACAATGGCCTGGCCCCCTTGCCTGAATTGGGTCCATCCCTGAAAGGCCATCCCAGCTCCGGAGCTCCCTGAGAGATTGGCTGTGGTCCCTGTTGCAATCCCATTGCAGTTTAACTTCATGTTCTGCAGAGTCCTCCTCTCTCTTTACTTACATGTGGTTTTCTCAAGAGTACTCCTTACTGGGACACAAATCTCTATCCCAGATTCTATTTCCAAGAAACTCAACCTAAGACATATATTGTAACAGACTGGAAACAGATACCATTCTTGGTATTTCAAGCACAGACACTTAAATACAGTTATGAGAGCTTGCAAAATCATTAGGCGGGCTGCAGGAGTAAAAGCCTGGGGCCATCAGTTGACTATTGAGTTCATGAACACACTGCTGTAGCTAAACTCTAAGTCATTATTCAGAGGTTTCCATGGTTCTCTAATGCTTATGCACCAATGTGAGCAAGTCACTGACTGCCCTCCTGTTCTGAACTATTTTTTCAATGGTGGACAGTTTTGGAAGATATAGTGTTTCAATCCACAAAGGAGGGTAGATTTGTTTGCTTCCCAATATAATATATAGAATTTTCGTCTGGAGCAAAACTTTAGGAGGTTTGCTACAGCTGTTTACAGAAGATTAGGAATCTCTCAGCTCTGAGTTCCTCGGCTATGAGGAAAATCAGCAAGTATATATGCAAATGGTTTACTTGAATTATTACCTGAGATCACGTGGAATAAAGTGCCCCTTGAGAGCAAGTCTTTAGTGGATTAAGTTTCTGCTGTGAAACAGCAATGATAGAAAAGAGCAATACAAAGTTTGAATGAGTTACCAGCTGCTTCTGGCTGCACTGGAATAAACAGCAAAAATTATAAACTCATGGCTTTAATATGCTCAGTGGACTGTTCTAAAATAACATTTTTCTTTTGTAGACATAGGGCTGATGTAACTAAAAATCAGTTACAGAGCCTAATCTTATAAGTTGCTGAGTTACAACTTAAATTGAATTTATAACCTCTCCATGTACTTATAAAAATGTTAGAGTACTAATTGAGAAGAAGTAGGTTCCTGAAAACCAGAATGGACCCAATTAGATTCTTTCATATGTACCCTATAGAACCTCCACTGCCAGCAGAATCAGCTTGGTCTATATGTCCAATTAAATTAGTTCTACTTTGCTTAGAGACACTGTAATAACTTCAGCTGAAGTAGGTACCTTCCAATGATACACCATTATTTTTTCTGCCCCATTCCTGGCCCCTCAGAATAGATATAGCATGCCATATGTAGGCAAGTACAAAAGCTGACCTAGGAGGAGGTAACTAACACACCAAAAGAATTGCAAGATGCTGCTAATACGTATCAGCTGGAACTTGAGAATATGCGTGGGAATGGATTTTAAGAGTGATGGGCTAGAGAGGAAGGAAAATAACTGGATCTAGTCATATCAGTATTCCGGATTTTTTAGTCTAATTTCAGCATATGGTAGTTGATTTTTTTTTTTTGGTTTATTGACTAAAATTGGTATACTCAGCAGTGTCCTCTATTAAATAAAGTTGTGTGTCCAAAAATTCCTTGATATAGTGCAAACGATAGAATAATAAAGTCAAAGTGATAGTAAAGTTAGAGTAGTCTTATTTTAAGCTACATACTCAAGCCCTTTAGTGATGGCCATTGAAAGAATAGAGTGTAAAATATTTATAAAAACATTGGTGAGTTGATCACCATCATGCTTGAAAAGTACTGTGGACACAGTCAATGACAGAGATCAACGCTAAATCACAGAGATAACACCATTACCTGTTACCTGGGGTAGGCTGATTACATTGGTTGCATTTCATCAAGGAGTTGGTAGCAATTTTCCACACTGGAATAAACACTAAACTGGCTCTGAATTTCTCTCTCTTCTCAGCATTATTTCTGGATTTGTCACCTTCTTTGGACTCACGATATGCCTTAATTACTGTTACATATACCACACACTATTGCTTCTGATCAAATAACTCAATAATGCATAAAAGAAGTAAGCCATGGGGCTGTGAAATACACTGATCTTATCCTGAACCCCAATATCAGAAGCAGCTGGCATTATAGATCAGTGAATTGTTTATTATATTGAGTACTTAGTTATGTTGTCAGCTAGGAAGAAACAACAACTTGTGAGTTAATGCTGCTGTGCTACAAAATGAGATAGATATAAATGTATGACCAATATGATGCTATTCTCACATATTCTAGAATACTGGGGAGCAAAGGGGTAGAAGAGGGAGAAGTATTTCTCACTGCTCTACTTCATCACCTATTCTCAAAACTTTGTTCATTCTCCCTGCAATTTTAAGTTCTGCTAATAAAGTATTCAAGTGAGGAATTCTCCCACTAGGGCACAAAAAATACTTTCATTGAACTAGATATTTAAATTGCCACTTGACAGTTTTGAATCTTCACGCAATTGAAACAAGAAGCAAATGGGGTACTGATTATGATTATTGAGGGGATAGGGCTACAGAAAACAAAGTGTCTGCCTGGAGCTTGGGATATCCTCTGGACTACCTCATAAGATTTCCACATTCCATGGTAAATATTGATGGCAGGTCACACCAACCTAATAAAGGAAGAACACTAAACTTTAGGGATGCAATTCAGGCTCAGGACTCAAATGACTGAGTGGTTGACAGGAACCTAGAAAACACGAAATGGCTAGTGGAGAAAAGATGTTATAAACACAAACTGTGGCATTGTAATCTTTGTAATCAGACTGTAGAAGCTACCTGTGTTTTCTGTACCGTAAATATCAACAAGTTTTTCTTTTATATTAATCTCCCTTCCTCTTTTGATTTTTATAAGATATGTGTTGTTGTGAGGTGCCGTAGAGTTGATTCCGACTCACAGCGACCCTATGTACAACAGAACTAAACACTGCCCAGTCCATCAGACCAATGTTCTGCTGCTATTCATAAGGTTTTCACTAGCCGACCTTTTCACAAGTAGACTGCTAGGTCCTTCTTCCTAGTCTGTCTTAGTCTGGACGATCAGCTGAAACCTGTCCACGAAGGATGCCCCTGCTGATAATTTGAAATGCCCTTGGCAAAGCTTGCAGTACCGCAGCAACACGCAAGCCACCGCAGTATGACGAACTGACAGACACATGGTATGTAGGTGGTAATTAACTTGCTAATGTAACATTCAGGTTACCCAGTATCAAGTTGAAATTGTGATTGAATTAGCATGAGAATGAACATCATCCAGAGATACATTACATAACTAATAGAATTAGGGGTCTCTTCTTATGGGTATATGGATTTGTACTGTAGGAGAGGGAGTTGCTGAGATCATCTTCTGGCAAAACAGTGTGAGAGGCCCCACTGACCTGTTCTCCAGTGAGACTGGGGAAAATTATACAAAACACACACACACACAAAAAAAAAAATTAAACCAAACCAAAAAAACAAGAAGCAAACACTAGAAGGCTCTAGAAGTGATCCTACAGGCAAACAGCAAATGAATAATAATAATTAAGGAAATCTATGAAAATCTGTAAGAAAGTTGTTTCTGTGTCATTTGGACAAACACAGGAGTCTCCTCCGTCTTCCAGCACAGTGAGGTGCAGACTCTTTTCCAGACCTGTCGAAGCCAAAAACACAGGGCTCCATCTTCCCTTAGCTCCCAGTCAGAGGAGCAGAATGCCGCTGTTCACCATTCTTGCCCCAGCTACCTGATGCGGAGGCTAAGACCCAGGTGAAGACGGTCGAGAGCTGGCGGCTCATTTCTGCTGCACAGTCCCACTCTGCGACACATGGCTGGGGTATGGTATGCTGAGAAGACTGGGACCCTGATCATCCTTGCCCCTTGCCCCAGCTCCCGAGGCAGTGGTTCCCTACTAAAAGCGGCAAGCAGAGAGAGTCTCCCTGCACTGAGCCATCAGCTCTTAGAGCACGAGTGTCACTCAGAGAGAAGCTTGCCATTGTACCCTCCACTGGCACTATAGTCTTGGCTCTGAGATTTTGCCAAGTAGGCAGTAAAACAGGTAGCTCCTAATTTCTTTCCAAAGAAATTGACTTCATCTTTAACAGAGCATGGAGAAGTTTAAGCCTAAAGGTGCTGTCAGGAACAGTGGGGGTTGTGGTAAAAGGAAATCAAGACACAGGCTAAACTGGGGCATTTAGTTTGCAGGAGAATCTGGGAAATAAGATGGTTGGAAGAGGTCCTCCTGAGGTCTGAACAAATATCAATACTGACCTCAGAAACTATTTTGTCAAAGGATCCACAATTTGATTGAATTAGTTTGTGAATAAATTGGTGATTTAGGTCATTGTTGAAAGCAATTTAGCAAACAGCCTGTAATTAGTGGAGTTTAACAGCTGGGTGTACTCACAGGCAGAAAGAAAGAGAACCTTACTTAACCACAGTCATTCCAGGGTAAGTACAGGCATATTCAAGGAGCCCTGGTAGCACAGTGGTTAAGAGCTCAATTGATAACCAAAAGGTTGGTGGTTCAAACTCACCAGCTGCTCCACGGGAGAAAAATGTGGCGATCTGCTTCCCTAAAGATTTACAGCTTTGGAAACCCTGTAGGGTCACTGTGAGTTCGAATTGACTTGACAGCAACAGGTTTGGTTTAGGGTCAGTAATCATACTCAAAGCTGAGGCTCCATTAGTATTAGTGGCTTAACACTGTGGGAGGGGAAATTGACTTCACTAAAATAATCCATCCAATCACTAAACAAATAAACAAGCCAATAACAATAATAAGTACTAGGTGAGTGGAACAAGAGCCTTGGTGGCACAGTGATTAAGTGCTTGGCTGCTAACCAAAAGGTGAGCCATTCAAACCCACTGGCAACTATGTGGGAGAAAGAAGTGGCAGTCTGCTCCTGTAAAGATGAGAGCCTTGGAAACCCTATGGGGCAGTTGTACTCTGTCCTATAAGGTTGCTGTGGGTCAGAAATGACTTGACAGCAATGATTTTTTTATTTTTAGGGGTGTCGACCAATACCCAGACTTGCTGCCTTATATAATCTACAATGTCCTGTTACCAACAACAAAAAAATATGAGTCATGAAAAGAAACTGGAAAGCGTAACCCATACAACTGACCAATAAAGAGGCAACAGATAGACTGATAGAGATTATGCTGAATCAGCACATGCTAGACTATAAAACAAACTTCAATAAATTTAAAAATACATATAAAAAACCAAAACATGTTCTCCAGTCACAAGGGAATACAAATAGAAATCAATAGCAGGAAAAAAATTTGGTAAACCCACATATATGTGGAAATTAAAGAACACACTCCTAAAGAACCAATATGTCAAAGAAAAAATCAAAAGAGAAATCAGAAAATAATTCTAGATGAATACAAATGAAGACACAATATATCAAATCTTATGAGATGCCGTTAAAGCGATGTTTGAGGGTAATTCGTAGCTATAATTGCCTATAGTAAGAAAGAATAAGATACCAAATCAACAACCTAACTTTCTACTGTAAGACATTGGAAATAGAAGAAAAATCTAATAATAAAGATTAGAACACAAATTAGGAAAACAAAAATATATAGAAAATAAATGAATCCAAAAGCTGATTCTTTAAAAAGAGCAACAAAGTTGACCAAGAATAAATGATGTAAGATTCAAGTTTCTATAATCAGAAGTGAAAGAGTAGACATTACTACTGACCTTAAAAAAACAAACAAAAAAAGTTCTGAAGAAATACTATAAATAATTGTACCTGTACAAATTAGATAACTTAGATGAAATGGACACATTCCCTGAAAGACACAAACTACCAAAACTGACTCAAGAAGAAATAGACAATCTGAATAGATGCATAAATTTATAAGTAAGAGCTTGAATTAGTAATCAGAAACTATCGACATAGATATAAAAAAAATCCCCAAAACTAGCAAACTTAATCTAGCAACGTATAAAAAGAATTATACACCACGATCAAGTGGGATTTATATTATGAATCAAAGATTGGTTCAACATTCAAAAATCAATTAACGTAATACATCATATCAGTAGAATAATACACTGCTGATAGGAAGGTAAAATGATACAATCACTTTAGAAAACAGTCTGGCAGATTCCTGAAGCAATTAAACATACAGTTATTATATGACCCAGAAACTCTATTCCAAGGTACATACCCAATAAAAACATATTCCCACTCAAATATTTGTCTTCATGAATGTTTTTAGCAGCATTATTCATAATAACATTATTCATAATACCCAAAAGGTGGAAACAACCCAAAAGGTCATCAACTGATAAATGGATAAACAAAATGTGGTATATCCATACAATGGAATATTATTTGGCTATATAAATGAACAAAGTAGTTTTACTGGCTACAACACGGATCGTTCTACAAAAAGTGTTTTGTAGTGGAAGAAGCCAGCCACAACACACTGCATATTATTTGATTCCATTTATATGAAATGTTCAGAACTTGGAAATCGTTAGCGATAGAGTGTAGATTAAAGGTCTGAGTTAGAACGGGGATGGCTAAAGTATATGGATTTTCTTTTTGAGGTGATGGAAATGTTATGAAATTGACTGTGGTGATGATTGCACACATGTGAATACAAACTAAAAATCATCGACTTGTACACTTTAAATGGGTGAATTGTATGGTATTAAAGCTGTTTATAAAAAGAGAGAGTGAGAGAGAGACAGGGAGAGAGGTAGTTGCATTAAACCACAGAAAAAATGACTTCTGCAGATGGGCAAGATGAGGGATCTTGCACATTTTTTTCTGCATTGTTTACAAAAAGAAAGCAATCTGAAACAACCTGGCAAAAGGTTAATGTTGCTTTGCATGAATTTCTACTATATATGGTTTATGTACTATTTGTATATTAAAAAAGTTTTCAAAATTCAGTAAAAATGAAAATATAATATGGATTACTTTATGTTTATTTTGTCCCTAAACTTGCATGTGTAAATATTTAGATATGGAGATAATTACACTTTTGGATATGGAGTTAATTACACTTTGCTTGGTGAATTATTATTAAATAATTATTATAATAAAATTTAATATTTTCTTATTCTTCAGAATAGGAACATGACAATATTAAAGCACTTTAACTTCAAAAGAGAAATAATATGTAAATAAGAATGGTAGCAGAATTTAGGAATGCTCTGTTAATTCAAGGAAAATAAAAGAATAGAAGAAATATATTTACAAAATAAGAGCCTACAGGTGAATCAAATTGAGAAGAACTTTGAGTACAGTAAAATAGCTTTATATTTGATGGAATGTTAAGGTATTATATGAAGAGCAAGAAAAGACTGTTGGTTTCAGGACATCTTAGTCTGGTAGAGGAGGGAAGAGTATAGCATACACTTTATGAAAATAATAATTAAGGGATTTTAGCAGGAGCAGAATTGATATTAGTTCATGAAAAAGACAATGTGTACATGTTTGTATCATTACTTTTCCCAAAAATAAACTTATACAAATTGCAAACCAGGAAAGCTATATGTTGCTTCTTAAAATTCTATTTTGTGCAGTCCCAGATGAACCTTTAAGTATTCTGCCTTGTTTATCACTCACTAAGCAATAACTTTTTTTTTTTTTTATTTGTGAAAGTATGGTCAACAAATCATAGAGCCATTCAACAATTCTTACACATACAGTTCATTTACATTGTGTCACTGTTCTATCTCTGCCTATATTGTTTCATGTTCATTTAGACTGTCTGCCCCTTAGAGCTCTCACTTGTGCTTCAGAATTACTGCTGTAATTTTAATCTCATACAGATAATTCTTTAAAAGGGCATAAAGCTTAAGGTAAACATTATTTATTGAGCTAAACTGTTGTTTAGTTTAAAGATGACTTCGTAGGATAGTTTCAGTTAAAGTCTTAAAAATTGTTTCAAAGCAATACATCTGAGGGTTACTCCAGTCTCAATGCACCCAGTAAGTCTGGTTTCCAATAATAATTTGGAGTTCTGTTCCACAATTGTTCCCCTTTCTGTCAAGAACCTTCTATCGAGTCCCTGACCAAAACGTTCAGTCATGGTAGCTAGGCACTATCCATTTCTTCTGGTCTCATGGTAAGGAAGGTAGTTCAAGGAGACAATTAGACCTGCATTTCCTTCTCTTATTCCTGGATCTCTTTCTTCCTCTGAGCAAAAGCTCTTGAAAGTACATAGTTATGAGATTATATTATATTTGATGGGGTCCCAGAGCCCCCTCAGATTTTACTTTATTTCAATCATCTTTACTGATAATTTTACTTATATTTTTATAATATTTATTTTTGTATGACAAGTTGTAAATGGGTTTATTTTAACTTTATATAATTCGTATGTGTCTTAATACTAGCAAGAATAATTAAAACTCATGTTGCAAGGCATAAACTGATTGCTACTAGGTTTTGAGAATATATTTTCACTCTGTGCAAAACTGTAATGACAAATTAAAAAAACAAACAGAGGTAGACATTCTGCTGTGTGTTGCTCTACAGATATTCATGTGAGGCACTACTGTGGGAAATTGTATGTTAGAGGTTCATTCTAGGTATTTTTGTAAGTTATTACATCGTATACTTTTTATAAACATATCATAGATTAGATTTTAAAATTGTCACAAAATCAATCCCTGTTTTTTAATAGTCCACTTTTTTCTAATGTGATATAGCTCATTTCATTATCTTGTCTCTAAAAATACTACAAAATATTACTTTCTTTTAAGCTGATTTTTTTTTTAATTGTGGTAAATATATATGAAAACAAAACATTTGCAATTTCAACATTTTTAACATGCAAATTTCAGGGTCATTGATTATGTTCATGATGTTAACTATCATCAGTATCTATTTCCTGTTTTTTCCTTCACCCTTGACAGAAACTCAGTGTCCCCTAAGCAATGGGTTTCTCCCATTCTGCTTGCATCCCACCTGTCCCTGGTAAGCACCAACAAACCTTGTTCTCCATACACCTTCCCATTCTATATATTTCATACAAGTGGGTCATACAACATTTGTCTTTTTGTGACTGACTTATTTCACTGAGCATAATGTCTCAAGGTTCATCCATATTGTAGCATGTATCAGGACTTTATTTATCCTTATGACTGGGTCATATTCCATTGTATGTATACACCAGAAACTGATTCAAAATGGATCAAAGACCTAAATCTAGGAACCCAAACCATTAATGCTGTTAGAAGAAAACAAGGGTGATTCTTTGGATTCTTAGATATGACACCAAACACACAAGCAACAAAAGAAAAAAAAAATAGAAAAAAGGAATTTCAAAATTAAAAATTTTATTCATCGAAGAACTTTATCAACAAAGTAAAGAGACAACCTACAGAATGATAGAAAAATTTGGGGAACAATACATCTGTAAAGATTTAACATCCAGAATATATAAAGAATTCCTGTAACTTAACAAAAAGACAAACAACCTAATATAAAAAAATGGCCAAAATACTAGAATGGACATTTCCCCAAAGCAGAAAAGATGCTGCCTGTCAATAATCATTAAGAAAATGCAAATCAAAACCACAATGACATATCACTTCCCAGCAACTAGGATGGCTATGATAATTAAAAAAAAAAAAAACAGAAAACAACAGATGTTGGCTAGGATGTGGAGAAATTGGAACCCTCATCCATTTCTGGTAGGATTATAAAATGACACAGCTGCTGTGGAAAACAGTTTAGTGGTTCCTCAAAAAGTTAAACATAGAATTACTATGTTGTTATTAGGGGCCTCAGATTGATTTCCTACTCATAGAGACGCCATGTGACAGAGTAGATGTGCCCCATAGGGTTTTCTTGGCTGTAATCTTCATGGAAGCAGATCAACAAGTCTTTCTCCTATGGAACCACTGGGTGGGTTCTAACCTCCAACCACTAGGGCTCCTTTAAATTGCTATATGATCTAGTAATCCCATTCCTAGGTATATAACCAAAAGACTGAAAGCGGGAACACCGATAGATTCTTGAACACCGATGTTCTTTGCAGCAGTTTTCACAATAGCCAAAATGTAGAAACAACCTAAATGTCCATCAACAGATGAATGGATAAATAAAATGCTACTTTTTAATTTAATTTGAGTATCAAGAATTTTAAATTGAATCTCAACAAAATCCCCCATGTCTTAAAATTTGCTCATGAGATCCATTTCTTATTTAAAATTTTAATGAGTTTTTAACAGATTTTGTACAACAGATTAAGAATAGAGGCTTTAAAGGCACAATTTCTTTAACTGACGAGATCGAAATAAATTGAGTCAAGGACCTTAGTATTTAATTTGCTACGATTTAAAACCTTTTTTGTGGACTAAGCATTAACCAGCCTTACTGTTTTAGGCAGTTGTTTACGTCTATAGGATTTATTGTTCTCCAAAGTGAAAATTGGATTTTCCTATATTGAAACATAACAGCTTGACTGAGCTGGAAAGTTAATTTTAGAATTAGTTTTTATTTCTGCCATTTAAATAAGTTTTATTTTAGGAAGCATCTTAATTTTGTAATGATCATACCAGCATTCCAGGAACTAGCTACTTCTGGGTTTGTAGGAAATCAGAGTTTCCTGGGTCAATGCTACCTAAGAACTCTTAACAAGCAAAGTCTCCATCAGAGTAAATCAGAACTGACACAATATAATGGATCACAGTGAAACTAGGGGTTTCAAAGGGTACTAGGGGAGAACCCTCTGCTAATGAAGCAGATCAGAGGCAGATACGCAGTCAGAACAGGTTAATTCTCATTTATTGTCACCTGGCATTTTATTAGTAAAAGGGCCAATTTGCAAAGTGATACTCTCCTTTAGTGAATAGAACTCAGATAAATCAAAGAGTGTATAGAAAATGAAACACAGTCAATCTTTTATCCTTTCCCTTCAAAAGGCAAAATACACATAAGCTTTTCCCAGTGGAGTCAGGGAATAGAAAAGCGGTTAGACTCTTCCTTTACTTCTAAGGAAGCACTGCAAAAAAGTATTCCCTTTATTGTTTAACTACATCGTATTTTAATAGCAATAATTTGGTAAACAAGAGCTCATTTACAGTATTGCAACTTGTTGTCCATAGATACCATAGATGCTGTAAATTAATGAATATAGGTAATATGAAAATAGAACCACAGATAAAATTACTTAAAACGTTTCTGTCTGTCTCTGTCTTTCTATCATCTGCCTATCATCTGTCTGTATCTGTCTATCCACATTCATATATGCTTAGATTCTTAGATTTACGTTCTAGTTCAATAATATCTAAGCAGAGTCACCAAGCAATAACTGGAAGAACTCAAAATTTAATCCATAAACATCTCAGTTCAAATGACACTCAATATTTCAAACAAGTGACCAATATATTCTGCAAAATTAATTTTCAGCCCAAAGTATTTTATAAAATTTGAGATAATTACAACACTTACAAATTGAGGTATATCGTACCAAGATACAAACGTCTGGCTTCCTTTAAACAAAGGAAATTATCCCTACACCATTGGCATCATCTGCTTTTTAAAGGTTAGGTAGATAACATTCACCTGTGCAACCACTTGTTTTGGTGCCTTTATCAATGCTGATCCTTAATCTCCTTCCCAGTCTCTTCTATAATAATTGGAGATTAAGTTTTTCACTTTCATTTGGGTTGATTTAAGGAATTTGCATTTTTCTAGGAAATCATCCCTTTTGTATAAATTTTCAAATTACTGTAATTGAGTTGCTATATTTTCTATTATTGTCACATATTTTATTGGTCAGGCTTATAATGAGATCACATATTTTATTAGACATTTAAACTAACAGCTTCAGGATTTGTTTATTTGTTCCATTATTTTTACTGTCTATTGTATTAACTACTGTTTTTACTGTATTAATGGCTCATTCCTCATTTTAGTGTCTTATTTACATTCCAATTTTCAGAATAACTAAGTCCTTTATTTTTTAACTTTAATAATGAAGGTATTCAAGGCTATGACTTTTCCTCTAATAGTCCAGTTTCCTGCAGTACTAACAAGTCCCAATTAGCTCACTTATGTTGCTTACGTGGTTCCCATATTCAGAATATTTCTAAATTGCTTTACAGTTATATTATCTAGCAATAAACTGATCATTGGCCAGATGATGAAGTATCAGGTTCATTGACAGGAAATATAATTCAGGGGTGGATGTGGAAAAGAAAGTTAATGGTTATTTGTTGCAATATGGAATGGGGCACCCAGAATTCCTACGTTGCCACGCTGGCTCTGCCATTTAGGGGTTGGTCACTACATCTCAAGGACTCAGTGTTCTGAATTCTAACTACAGGACTTTAGGTCTAATACCTCAGATATCCTATCTAACTCCTCTGCTGCATGATTTTGTTCTAGAAAATTTCAAATTTAATTCACATCACAAACTGTCAAAGTTTCATTAAGTAGGAAAACTTGTAGTAGCAAGGTTTGAAAAAAAACTGTTAAGTGTAATCAGTATTTTAGAAAAAATGACAACTGTAAAGCACATGGTCTCTGAAGCTGAATCTGTTACTAACGTGGCATCGTCAATGTGGGAGCTTGACATAATATGTAATATTCTTTGCCCTCTCCTTTAATGTGTTTTGAACTCAAACATTACCAGAAAGCGTGCCTTAAGTACTTAATTTTTCAAGGCACCAGGCTGAAGCATCTGTAATGGAGATTAGGAAAAATACACTGTTAGAATTCTTCTTTTTTTAATAAAGTTTCTAAGTCATATAATATTTTCATTACTTTTTATATACTCCCAGTGGTCAGTGTGATGGTTAATGTTACCTGTCAACTTGGCTAGCCCATGATTCTCAATATTATGTAATTATCCTACATTTTGTGGTCTGGTGTAAGAGGAGTTTTCTTGGGGTGTGACCTGCATCTAATATAAATAGATGTTCTGGCAAAGCCTTCTGTGTCTTTCTCTCTCTCTCTCAATCCTTCATCTGACTCATCATCATTTGACTTCCGACTCTTGGGATGTGAGCCAGCGGCCCACCAATCAACCTGCAGATTTGGGGATTTGTGAGCCTCTGCAACCATGTGAGTCAGGAGAAGCCTCCAGTCTGATGTCTGACCCATGGATTTGGGTCTTGTCATTCTCCACAACTGCATGAACCATTTTCTTGAAATATTTCTCTCTATATATATTTTATATATATATACTCTTCACTGGTTTTGCTCTTCTAGAGAACCCAGCCTAACACAGTCAGTGTATTTATTTCATTTACCATTTCAAAATTAACACACTAATAATAAAATGCAAGAGCTAATATCAACTTACAACCAAACAGTTCTATTGAAGAATTTTGGGATTCTGGAAATCTCTAAATTCTCTTGAGGGTGCTTGGCAGCTTGACATTGTAAATATCCAACCACTGCACTTTGAAACAAGCTCCCTGAGTCATAGTCATCATAGTCATTTTGTCTGTCTGTCTCTCTCCCCTTCTGTCTCCAAACCCCCACCCTCTCTTTAATTTCCTCTCTTTTTACTTTTGCCATGCTTTCTCACATGTCAGTCTTGATAACAGTGCTGTTTACCTAGTTATGCCCTGACCTAGTATTCCACTGGCAACATTAAGGACATATATACGGTATTCATAAAACATTTTTTTCTGGCATAATCAATATATGGTATGCCATTTTTTTTTTAAGCATTAAGAATTACATCTCTGCGGGATGGTTTTGAAAACTGACACTATCTAAGATGTAATTCCTTTCTTAAATGCAGAATTTGTGGCAGTCTTTGTGGTTTATTCCAAGCATACTTTGCCTGGATTTCTTCTACCGGATTTCCTTTATCTTTCAAAATGGTTATTGACCTAAAAGTTATCTATTTTTATCTTTTTTCAAAATTCTCAAAAATTCATTCTATGTACTTAACCAACACTTCCTTTTAGGAAAATAAGAACATAATTTTAGATTTAGAAAGATGGTGTTAATATTTCAGCAGTGATCAATAGTTAGGGAAAGTAGAATCAGTTATATCTGAATTTTTGGTTAAATCCAAATGTGTAAAAATACTTCAGCATTAAACATTATCCTATGGAGATTAATATCACAACTCTTTAGATATTTAAAAGTGATATATATTTTTTCCTGATTCAACATATCTTTTGTTTATATACATAAGGACTTAATTTACTGATGAACCATATTTGAGGAAAGCTATGATGAAAAGCAGTAAGACTAGTGTATAAAATATAGAAATTCAGAGATTCTTGAATTCTTCCTCAGATTTCATGTCCTTCATCATTATGACCACTTTCTTTCTGCCCAGAGAAAATAAACCAAACTTTTATCCAATCTGAATATGAGAACAAAAGAAAGCAATTCAAATTCTGCCCCTATAAAAAATGCAATGATACGTTCTTAGAGTGGCTTATGTCCAATAGTTTTAGTAAGGAAAGTTAAATTGAACAAACACCTGCTTGGCTATTTATTGTTTTTATAATTTTCTGAATCAACCCATCAAATCACAGGAAACCTAATTATGATCACGAACTAGAATACACACTTTCTCAACTCTTATAGTGACATAAGGAATAAAGAGGAAGGAAGAGAAAAAATGGTATATCTCATACTTGAGGAATAAAAAGTACAGTATATTTGATGAAATAAGAAAGGTATATGTATGTCGTTTGAAGAGTAGGCCTGCAGAACAGCAAGGGTGAGGATGTGCATTTCATTGTAAGTGCTGTAAAATCTGAAGTTTTCGTTGTATATTCCTATTAGTTGGGTAATTTTAGTGTTTCAATGGAGTTAAATACCTCACCCCCAAAGGACTTTTTGCTTAAGAAACTTGATTTCCACCAGGAATAGCAGAGTATGAGCTTCAGTGTAGCTGTTTTAAAAATAACAAATTACAGAAACCATTTTGACAACGGATGCTGTTTACCCAATTACGTCCTGACCTAGTACTCCACTGGCAACATTAACAATATATGTTGTTGTCATGTGCCATAATGTTGACCCTGACTCATAGCGACCCTATATGACAGAAGAGAACTGCCCTATAGGGTTTACAGGAAGGAGACCCGGTGGCGCTGTGATTAAGTGCTCAGCTGCTAACCAAAAGGTCTGTGGTTTCAACCTTCCAGCTGCTCTACAGGAGGAAGATGTGGCAGTCTGCTTCTGTAAAGGCTACAGCCTTGGAAACCCTATGAGGTAGCTCTACTCTGTCCTATAGCGTCACTATGAGTCAGAATCGACTGAGGCAGTGGGGTTAATCTTTACAGGAGTACATTGCCGGGTATTTTCTTCCCAGTGGAGCACTTAATCATTGTGCCACCAGGGATCCTTTAACAATATACAGAATATTTACAAAACTTTTTTGTTCTGCATAATGAATATGTGATATGCTACCATTTCAAAGAAACCCGATTACAGAATGCGTGAATCTATTTACTAGAATGTCTTCTTTTCTGCATGTGTGTACGTGTGTGTATATATGTGCATTTGTCCTGTTCTCTGCTTCAAAGCAAACGTTTCAATTAATTTCTGTCTGACACTAAACAAAGCTTCTCAACAGAGGCTCCCTAACACTGTGATTAAATTTAAGGAATCATCCGACTTTCCCTTCTTCAAACATTATAGATATCATGAGAGCCACTTGAATTCTGGGGAAACTTTGTATTGACACAAATTAAGTGTTCCATCTTTTTTCTGCTTGGTAGATAGTCGCTTACACACTCTTTAATCAAGCTTTTCAGATTTGCTGTGAATATTCCTACTAGACCACTGCATTACAGGTGAAAAAATACCATTGCATTGTTCAAGCCCACAATCACACAGCTTCCATTACATATGAATCAAAATGTGTGTACTTAGCAGAATAACTATTGAAATTTCTAAACCAATGAGATGTATTCAGTTGAGGCTTCACAGCAATGCAAACTACCAAGAAATTACTTCTTTTTTTTTAAATTATATTAAACATAATCTACTACTGTGAAGACTGACGTTTCTTCCCAGCAAGTGGATTAGAGAAATGTTCACACCAAGATAATACTTTCTTTTTAGTCTCCAAGACACTAATAGCAGTTTTTGTTAAGTTCTACCTTATTGTTCCTCTCTCTTTTTATTACCCTATATTTCTTAATTGCATAAATTGGAATATTTTAATTATCTACTGTATCATTCCAAGGAAGTTCAAGTTCAGAAACAAAATTATTATTTCAAGACAATTCAAATTTGACAAATTGTAAACCAATATCTGTTTAGTTTAGTTTCTTTTTTTTAATTGCGATACCTGGAATGCCTAGTGGAAAGTTAACCCGCCTTAGGCTATTGTTGTTATAGGCACCGTCTAGTCTGTTCCAACTCATAATGACCCCACGTACAACAGAACAAAACAATGACCGTTCCTGTGCCATTCTCACAATCGTTACTATGCTTGAGCCCATCGTTGCAGAAACATTGTCAGTGCATCTCATTGAAGGTCTTCCTCTCTTTTGCTGTCCTTTACTTTACCAAGCATGATGTCCTTCTCCAGGGACTGGTCCCTCCTGATAACATGTCCAAAGTACATGAAACGAAGTCTCACCATCCTCGCTCCTAAAGAGCATTCTGCCTGTTTTTCTTCCAAGACAGATTTGTTCGTTCTGGCAGTCCATAGTACATTCAATATTCTTCAACCACACAATAATTCAAAGGCATCAGTTCTTCTTCAGTCTTCCTTATTCATTGTTCAGCTCTCACATGTACATGAGGCAACTGAACATACCATGGCTCGGTCCAGGGACACCTTAGCCTTCATTGTGACATCTTTGCTTTTTAACACTTTAAAGAGATCTTTTGCAGCAGATTTGCCCAGTGCAATAAGTTGTTTGATTTCTTGACTGCTGCTTCCATGGGTGTTGATCGTGGATCCAAGTAAAATGAAATCCTTGAAAATTTCAATCTTTTCTCCGTTTATCATGATATTGCTTTTTGGTCCATTTGTGACAATTTTTGTTTTCTTTATGTTGAAATGTAATTCATACTGAAGACTGTAGTCTTTCATTTTCATCAGTAAGTGCTTCAAGTTCTCTTCACTTTCAGCGGGCAAGGTTGTGTCATCTGCATATCGCAGGTTGTTAATGAGTCTTCCTCCAATTCTGATGCTGCATTCTTCTTCATATAGTCTAGCTTCTCAGATGATTTGCTCAGCAAACAAATCGAATAAATATGGTGAAAGGCTACAACCCTGATGCACACCTTTCATGAACTTAAACCACACAGCGTCCCCTTGCTCTATTCAAACTATCGCCTCTTTATCTATGTACAGATTCCTCATGAGCACAATTAAGTTTTGGAATTCCCATTCTTCACAATGTTATCCATAATTTGTTATGATCCACAAAGTGAATGCCTTTACATAGTCAATAAAACACAGGTAAATATCTTTCTGGTATAATCTGCTTTCAGCCAAGATATATCTGATATTACCTGTGATATCTCTTATTCTAAGTCCTCTTCTGAATGCAGTTTGAATTTCTAGAAGTTCCCTGTTGATGTACTGCTGCAACCATTTTTGAATTGTCTTCAGCAAAATTTTACTTGTGTGTGATATTAATGATATTGTTCAATAATTTCTGCATTCTGATGGACCACCTTTATTTGGAATGGTCAAAAATATGGATCTCTTCCAGTTCGTTAGCCAGGAGGCTATCTTCCAAATTTCTTGGCATAGACAAGTTAGCACCTCCAGTGCTGCATCCATTTGTTGAGATATCTCAATTGGTATTCCATCCATTCCTGGAGACTTCTTTTTTGCCAATGCCTTCAATGCAGCTTCGACTTCTTTGTTCAATACCATTTGTTCTGGATCATGTGCTACCTCTTGAAATGGTTGGACATCTATCAATTATTTTTGGTACAGTGACTCCGTGTATTCCTTCCATCTTCTTTTGATGCTTCCTGCGTCATTCAATATTTTGCCATAGAATCCTTCAATAACGCAACTTGAGGTTTGAATTTTTTCTTCAGTTCTTTCAGCTTGAAAAAGGCCAAGCATATTCTTCCCTTTTGATTTTCTCACACCAGGTCTTTGCACATTTCATTATAACACTTTACTTTGTCCTCTCAAGCCTCCCTTTGGAATCTTCTCCTCAGCTCTTTTACTTTATTATTTCTTCCAATCGCTTTAGCTGCTCTGCGTTCAAGAGCAAGTTTCAAAGTCTCTTCTGACGTCTATTGTGGTCTTTTCTTTCTTTTTAATGACCTCTTGCTTTCTTCATGTATGATGTCCTTGATGTCTTCCCACAACTCATATGGTCCTCTGTCATTAGTGTTCATCAAATCTGTTCTTGAGATGGTCTATAAATTCAGGTGGGATATACTCAAGGTTGTACTTTGGTTATTGTTGACTTGTTTTAATTTTCTTAATCTTCAACTTGAACTGGCATATGAACAATTTGTGGCCTGTTCTGTAGTCAGCCCCTGGCCTTGTTCTGACTGATGATATTGAGCTTCTCCATTCTCTATTTTCCACAGAAGTAGTCGATTTGATTCCTGTGTATTCCATCTGGTAAGGTCCATGTGCATAGTCTCTGTTTATGTTGTTGAAAAAAGGTATTTTCAATGATTCAATCATTGGTCTTGCAAATTCTATTTCAATGATTCAATCATTGGTCTTGCAAAATTCTATTATGCAATCTCCAGTGTCGTTTCTATCAACAAAGCCATATTTTCCAACTACTGATCCTTCTTCTTTGTTTTCAATTTTCACATTCTAATCACCAGTAATTATCAATGCACCTTGATTGTATATTCTATCAATTTCATACTGCAGAAGTTGGTAAAAATCTTCAATATCTTCAGCTTTGGCATTAGTGATTGGTGTGTAGATTTGAATAATAGTTGTATTAGCTGGTCTTTCTTGTAGACCTCAAATAATCTTTATTATAGGGAATTTTATAGAATTCCATCCCAAACATTCATTTTTTAAGAATTGTTAAAATAGGGAGGTGGAGCCATGACGGCGGTGTAATTAGACAGTTCCTATACCCCTCTTACAACAAAGACCTGGAAAAAACAAGTGATTTGATTATATATGAATATCCTGGAGCCCTGAACAAGGCAAAGTTGAGGAATTGGACTGAGTGGTGGCAGGAGATGGAGCCGGTTAGGAAGAGGCCAGCAGTACCATAGTGGCGGCAGCTCCTGGGCCATGCCGGCAACTCCTCAGGCGCACTGGGTCCACAGTGTGGCAGGCAAACAGCTGTGCACGCAAACGGAAACCAGTTTCCACACCGAGAGAGATCTGGCAGCAGAGATTCTGCTTGGACACTCTGAACCAGTGAAAAGCAGCTCCCAAGTGGCTAAAGATAAGTACATGCATGCGGCCTTTCGCAGGGTTTTAAAAACAAACAAACAAAAAACCATCTGGGGAAAACCTCTCTCCCTTTTACCTCCTCCCTCCGCGTTATGCAGTGGGAGTCAGCTGGGACAGAAGTAGATCCCAAGGGCGCTCTGACCCATTCTCCTGGCCGTGGAGTGGGAACACATAAGCTACTGGCTCCCCTAAGCCAGGAACACAGGGTTGGCACAGCTCCTTTGCTAGTAACAGGCATAAGGGGTCTGCAGACTCTGACTGACTTACACCCCTGTATAAACTTGTGGGGATCCATCTCAACAGCGTTAGCCCTCACTACCACAGTACAACAGGGCAAACATCTGAAGTTAAACTCCAACTGTTTCAGCTGTAAAGTGGCAGATTTGTGACCCTCAAAACAGCCTTGCCCCTTAAGTAGGCACTGTTATAGATCTGCAACAGGGGCTTGAGGACTGGTGATATCACCTAAACTTCCTAGTCACCTGCTACAGGAGTCCAAGAAAAAGTGGTGCCCTCGAGTCTTTACAGCCAACAGAGTGGGGAGCTAATAGTCTAGCTGCAAAACTCACCTACCTACTCACCCTAGAGAATAGGGACATGCTTTCCTTTCAGACTCTCAGGTGCAGCCATCAGCCCCCTGCCTGGCTCAGTGCGTGATCCCCTACCACAGCCAGAGTCCAGTGCCTGCACCAATCACCCATGCCTCTCTAGGACTGTAGGTGAGAGCCTGCACCACACAGTTGGAGACTGACTGCCTGGTAACCTGAGCTAAACCCATACAGGAAAATTTAACGGATTCCTGTGGACACATACTTACTTACAGAACTAACTACCTGGTGACAGGATATTAAAGCTTCAAAGGTGTCAAAAATGAAACTAGTGCACACGAGCAGCCTATTGGGGCATATCAAAACAAAACAAAAGAAGAAGCTAGGACTCACTAAACAAATATAAAATAAAATTATAATAACTTATTGATGGCTCAGAGACAACAGTCAATATCAAATCACATAAAGAGGCCATCCATGATGGCTTCAGCAACCTCCCAAAATAAAGAATCAATAAATTCTCTAGAGGAAGAAAATTTTTTGGAATTACCAGAGGCAGAATACGAAAGATTAATATACAGAACTCTCCTAGAAATTAGAAAGGAAATTTTACAAAACGCAGAAACAGCCAGGGAAAACACAGACAAAGTAATAGCGGAACATAAAAAAGTTATTCAAGAACATAATGACAAATTTAATAGGCTGCAAGAATCCATAGAGAGACAGCAATCAGAAATCCAGAAGATTAACAATAAAATGTCAGAATTAGACAACTCAATAGAAAGTCAT
>NW_004444025.1:8016285-8017892 GCF_000243295.1 Trichechus manatus latirostris
TACAAGAAATACTAAAGGGAATCCTACGGTTAGATAATCAATAACATCAGATAACAACACAAGACTAGAACACAGTACAGAGCAACCAGTTATTGACTCAGATTCAGATATAGAAAATACATCAAAGTTAAAACTTTGAAAATAGGGAAACAGATATCGATAAGTAAAAAACGACAACATCAAAACAAAAAACAGGGACTTAAAAATGCAGACATTGATTTTTCATATGGAGGGGAAGTTAAGGCAATATAAAGTAATAAAACACTGGTATAAACTTAGAAAATTAGGGGTAAATATTAAGGTAACCACAAAGGAATCTAACAATCCTACAAATCAAAATAAAAAAGATAAAGATGCAGTAATCACAAAATCTACAGCAAAGAAAAAGATGAAAAAAAAAATACATAAAGAAAAACGACTCAGCACAGAAAATTAAGGGGAACAAAGAAACTATGAACAACACACGAAAGAGATATCAGGATGACAGTACTAAACTCATACCTATCAATAATTACACTGAAGGTAAACAGACTTAATGCACCAATAAAGAGACGGAGAGTGGCAGATTGGATAAAAAAGTGTGATCCATCTGTACGCTTCCTACAAGAGACGCACCTTAGACTTAAAGACACAAACAGGCTAAAACTCAAAGGATGGAAAAAAAAAACATATCAAGCAAACAAGACTCAAAAAAGAGCAGAAGTGGCAATATTAATCTCTGACAAAATAGACTTTAAAGTAAAATCCACCACAAAGGATAAGAAAGGGCACTATGTAATGATTAAAGGGTCAATACACTAAGAGGACATAACCATAATAAATATTTATACACCCAACAACAGGGCTCCAAAATACATAAAACAAACTCTAACAGGTCTGAAGACAGAGATAGACAGCTCCACAATACTAGTAGGAAACTTCAACATGCCACTTTCTGTGAAGGACAGAACATCCAGAAAGAAGCTCAACAAAGACACAGAAGAGCTAAATGTTACAATCAACCAACTTGATCTCATACACATCTACCGAACACTGCACCCAACAGAGCCAAGTATACTTTCTTTTCCAACACACATGAAACATTCTCCAGAGTAGACCACATATTAGGCTATAAAGCAAGCCTTAACAAAATCCAAAACATCAAAGTATTACAAAGCATCTTTTCTGACCATTAAGCCATAAAAGTGGAAATCAACAACACAAAAAGCAAGGAAAAAAAACATCAAATGCATAGAAACTGAACAAAACCTTGCTCAAAAACTACTAGGTCACAGAAGAAATTAAGGATGGAATAAAGAAATTCATAGAATCAAACAAGAATGAAAACACATCCTACCAGAACCTTGGGGACACAGCAAAAGCAGTGCTCAGAGGTCAGTTTAGAGCAATAAAGGCACACATACTAAAGATGAAAGGATCATAATCAAAGCATTAACCCTACAACTGGAACAAGTAGAAAGAGAGCAGCAAAAGAAGCCCACAGGTGCCAGAAGGAAGGAAATAATAAGAATTAGAGCAAAATTAAATGAAATAGAGAATAGAAAGAGTTAACAAGTCCAAAAACTGGTTCTTTGAAAAGATCAACAAAAGTGATAAACCATTGGCCA
>NW_004444025.1:8019563-8026742 GCF_000243295.1 Trichechus manatus latirostris
TATGACAAATCCAATCACCATCTAATCTCTAAAATCTACAAGATACTGCAAAACCTCAACAACAAAAAGACAAATAACCCAATTAAAAAATGGGCAAGGGATATGAACAGGCACTTCACCAAAGCAGATATTCAGGCAGCTAACAAATACATGAAGAAATGCTCATGATCATTAGCCATTAGAGAAATGCAGATCAAAACAACGAGATATCATCTCACCCCAACAAGGCTAGCATTAATCCAAAAAACATGAAATAATAAATGCTGGAGAGATTGTGGAGAGACTGGAACACTTATACACTGTTTATGGGAATGTAAAATGGTACAGCCACTTTGGAAATCAATCTGGTGTTTCCTCAAAAAGCTAGAAATAGAAGTACCTTACGATCCAGCTATCCCATTCCTTGGAATATATCCTAGAGAAACAAGAACCGTCACACTAATAGCTATATGCACACCCATGTTCATAGCAGCACTTTTCACAAAGCAAAAAGATGGAAGCAACCTACGTGCCCATCAACGGATGAATGGATAAACAAATTATCATATATCCACACAGTGGAATATTATGCAACAATGAAGAACAAACGATGAAGCTGTGAAACACTGTATAACATGGTGGAAGCTGGAACTTATTATGCTGAGTGAATTGTCAGTCACAGAAGGACAAACACTGTATAAGACCACTATTATAAGAACTCAAGAAAAGGTTTAAATACAGAAGGAAACATTCTTTGATGGTTACAGGGGTGGGGAGGGAGGGTGAGGGTTATTCACTAAGTAGATAGTAGATAAGAATCATCTTAGGTGAAGGGAAGGACAGCACACACTACAGGGGAAGACAGTACAACTGGACTAAACCAAAGCTAAGAAGTTTCCTCAATACAATCAAATACTTTGACAGACAGAGTAGCAGGAATGGGTGGTCTGGGGACCATGCTTTCTGGGGACATCTAGGTCAGTTTGCATAACAAAGCTTATTAAGAAACGGTTCTGCATCCTACTTTGGTGAGTGGTGTCTGGGGTCTTAAAAGCTTGCAAGCGGCCATCTAAGATGCATCAATTGGTCTCAATCACTTGGAGTAAAGGAGAATGAAGAACACCAAAGACACAAGGAAAGCATTAGCCCAAGAGACAGAACGGACCACATAAACCAGAGACTTCATCAGCCTGAGACCAGAAGAACTAGATGGTGCCCAGCCACCACCAATGAATGTCCTGACAGGGAACACAACAGAGGGTCCCTGATGGAGCATGAGAAGGATGGGGTGCAGAAATAAAATTCTAGTATGAAGACCAGACTTAATGGTCTGACTGAGACCGGAGGCACCCCAGAGGGCATGGCCCCTGGACTGTCTATCACCCCAGAACTAAAACAATTTCCAAAGCCAACTCTTCAGACAGGGATTGAACTGGACTGTGGGACATAAAGTGATACTTGTGAACAGTGTGCCTGTTAGTCAAGTAGATACAAGGGACCAAAGGGGCAGCTTCTGTCCAGAGTTGAGTTGGGAAGGCAGAGAGAGTTAGGAGCAGGTTGAACGGTCATGGGGAATTGGGCAGAAAGGAGGAGTGTGCTGTCGCAGAATGGGGTGAACAATTAGGGTCTCATAACAATGTATGCCAAAAAAAATTTTGTATGGGAGACTAACTTGAAATGTAAACTTCATTTAATTACAACAATAAAAAAATAAAAAATAAATAAATAAAAATAAATTCACACACACACACACACACATACACACACAAACACAAAGACCAGACTTACTGGTCTGACAGAGACAGGAGAAACCCTGAGAGTATGGCCCCTGGACACCCTTAGAGCTCAATACTGAAGTCACTCCTGAGGTTTACCCTTCAGTTAAAGATTAGACAAGACCATAAAAGAAAACAAAACTAAATGGGAACACCAGCCCAGGGGCAAGGACAAGAAGGCAGGAAGGGACACGAAAGCCGGTAATGGGGAACCCAAGGTCAAGAAGGGAAGAGTGTTGCCACGTCATGGGGTTGGCAACCAATGTCACAAAACAATATGTGTATTAAGTGCTTAATGAGAAACTAGTTTGCTCTATAAACCTTCATCTAAAGTACAATACAAAAAATACTAAAAAAAAAAAATCACACTATAAACCTTGAACCAAAACTACCCCCTGAGGTCACCTTTTAGCTAAATAATAGACTGGCTCATAAAATAAAGAATATTACTAATGAGCTCTCCATACCTTGAAAAATCATTCATCTATATGAGATCAAGTGGTCAAGAATTACTCTAAAGCAAAGATAAGAGGGTAAGGGAACCGAGAAACCAAATTACAGGAAATGAAATATGCAGAACAGAATTAATGAGGATGTTGATACATGAAAATGTAATCAACATTACTGAACAATTTTCCTAGTAATTGTTAAATGAGAACCTAATTTGCTGTGTTAATATTTTATTGTGAAAACACAATAAAATATTATTTTAAAAAAATCAGAAAAAAGGGATGTTAAAATAACTCAATAAATTTCAAATATTCTTTCAAATGTCTTTTTAAATCAATTTCCCAAAACTTTTTCAAAAACATCTGTTGAATGATTACTATGCATAATATGGAACTGCAAAAAATTTTTTTATGCTCCATAAGACAGATGGAATAACTAAGATAAGTATTTCTTAGCAATAAAGTAGTACTTATGACCAATAAGAATCAATTGTAATAGTTGAAACTTTTCAACTAATCTAAAATACAACGTAATTTTTCAGGTTAGTGAGTGAGGGAAAAGCTGAATATTCTATAACATGTACTCTAGATTGTTAGTAAATCACATTTATTTTACAAACATAGCTAGATTGTTTGCATTGCTCCATCACTTCATAGTGAAACCTTTAAAATACATAAAAATAGTTTAGAAGAAAGTATAAATGGAAGTTATGAGTGGGCTAACAAATAATCCTATTGGTGGAAAATCAACAGGGTGAGAAGATAACTGAGGGGAACTAGTATGGTTATAAGCGAATCATAACTAAAAACAATTGTACAAGAGAATAGTAAAAAACTTAGGTGCATAAAAAATAACTTTACTTGTATTTGGGGAACATCAAGCATGTGACAGCTCTGTGGTTTTGTTAGATTGACATGTAGAAAGCAAAAATCCTCAACTGGCTTCTGCTTTGTTTGAGTTCAATCGAGAGAATGAAAGGTTGAAAAAATAGTGGTAAAAGGTAATGTGTAAGCCTAAGAAAAATAAAGAGATTATAAATACTGAATATTCCACTTTAATCAAGTTCAGATCTCATGGTCTAAATGAATCCTAACACCCACCGCAAAAAATAAAATAAAGATTTAAGAAATAAAATTTATGAATTTCTTTTTGTGTAGCTATTGCAAATACTAGTGTTGACAGAAATGTTCCTGAAATACTAACCTTTTATGAATATCATTCTATTTTAAAGAAAGAAGAGATAAATAGATTTATCAAATCACAGAAGGAAGAGTTTCAATTTAATTCCAAATAAATTTTCAAACCAATTCTTAAAAGACAATTTAATGGATACCTAGAATTTAGGATTTAACTGATAGAAAACAGAATGGGTTCATTCAGTAAAGGTCAACACATGCTGATGAGCGCCCCCCCCCCCCGCTTTTGAAGATTATCACAAATGAAGATAGAGTAGATCTTGACTTCAGGAAGCTATTGATACATTTTATAATATAATTATGGAATGTTGGACTACCTGGGTTGTTTCTGAAATAACTAAGTGTCCTCGCATCTATTTGAATAATCACTCACACTTTCAATATCAACTGCTACATCAGATTTTCTAAATTATTACCATTGTCTTAGAGAGTTATATAAAGAATATGACATATTTATTTGAGAGAAATATGAATCTTTAAGGAAAAATAGGAATAAAACAAACAGGAATCTTGGCCTTTAATAGAGATAAAGATAGACTACAAACTTAAGATAAAACACAGATTTCACCAATTTCAAAATAAAAAAAATCTGGTGTAAAAACCTCTCCCAAATAAAACAGATAAACAAAACAAAAACACAAAGCATAAACAAAACAATAATGTAGATTCTAGAATACATAACATGTGTCACCTCAAAAGTATAAAGAAAAGAAAAAGAAACAACTAATGCTTTATAAGAACTTAAGTCCTTTAATACCAAGGTCATAGCAAGAAGTAGGTTTAAGTTTAGCTGGGGAGAAGATCACCAGAGAATGGGATTGTATTGCAGGCACTGCACTTCACAGGGAAGAGATAAAATGGGATACATTCAGCAATGTAAGCCAGATGGCAGAGGGACTTGGTGGAGCCAAGTCCTATGAATAATGGTTAATAGAGCTGAAGTTTTTTTTTAACTTGAGGAATAAAGCGTTTTGAAGTATATGCTATCCATATTCCAATATTCTAGGTATTCCACTTGGAAGCAATACTAGAAATAGTATTAATAATTTTCAGAGCCTACTTAGAACCACTAATTGAAAGCTACAAGAGTGTAAATGTTAGCTCAAAACAGCAGGTGTTTTCAAAATTGGAATGAGAAGTTTCATAATGATCTAGGTTGTTCCAAGTTACTCAAAGTAACCCAGTGTAAACTAAATGACTATATTCCAGGTATACTTGAGAGCATTCAATCAAAGAGAGAGGAATTATTTGGTAGACTAGATGACTGACTTGAAGGCAACGAGTTTGTTTTGTTTTAACGACATAACATACTACAAGTCACCTATCTTATGTTAAGACAGAAGAAACAATTATGATTTAGATAGTTAGATACGTATTATTAGCAACTTTGATTTAATTTTGGAAGAAAGGTACTATTTTATTATGCCAAAAATCCTCAAATAAAGAAAACTGAAATATTTTTGACATGTGTTTTTCCCTTAAGGCAGTGGTTTTCAAAATTTAGCATGAGTAAGAATCTCTAGGAGGGCTTGACCAATCACAGATTGCTGGACCTCATCCCTAAAGTTTCTGATTCAGTTGGTTGGATGGAGTGTGAAAATACCCAGGTATGCAGATGGGCTGATCCCAGGGCCACACTTTCAGAACTACTACTTTAAAATTTGGGCTTGCAGTATCATAGCTATGCTTCAAATAAGCTAAACTCCCATCTTAGGGACAGTGCAATTACAGCTCCTGATCATTGTTCAGAATTGCTAGCCTCCCAAAGTATAATGAAGCATGACAAAAACTTGCTTCTCTATAAAATTATTTCATTAAAAATTAGCAAAATATTTTATTAATTTTTAAGGTATATAAAAATTGCAAACTTTGTATCATTTCTTCTTAAACCCTTTCCATTGGTTCCTTGGCAAACAAACATAGAAAGCAGGCATCATTTGCATAAAAATACGGTACACACTGTTGAAATAGCTGCACCAGTACACACTTAAATAAAATAATGTTAATAATGGAAGACTTTAAATATCTAAGCTTCAGAAAATCATCTGGCTTCATAATCTTCAACTGTTATCAGTCATGGCTTAAATCAAATATATTTTCTCTTAGCTATAAGTAGAACCAACCTAGCCTAAAACAAGGATGTTGGACTCCTTTTGGGATCTCTTTCACCAAAAGTTGTCATTAAAAGTTTCCAAGTCTAACCTGCCCTGCACTGATTCCCAGCCCACCCTGTTGGCCCTAGTATGTGCCACAAACAACCCATCCCAGCAACTCCTCTTCAGCTGGACCTGCCCTGCTGTACTATATCTGAGTAACTGACCCTACCAATTGGAGAAGGAGGTGAAAACTATCATACCCACAGATGAGCAAACAACAAAGAACACACACCCCGCCTGCTCAGACATAACCAAGTAAAACAAAAAAGCAGGATGAAACAAACAAACCTACAATCAATAAATGAGGAAAATAACTACCGAATGCCCTGAAGACAGCAAACAATATCAAAACATTTACAAAAACAGGACAGGATGGTTCCGGTAGGTGTCCAAAATAAAACATCAGATGACTTTCCAGTAGAAGAAAAGGCACTAGAACTACCTGATAGGAAATTCAAATCTCTAATATTCAGAGCTATCCAAGAGTTGAAGCAAAAAGCAGACAAAAAGTAGGAAACAATAGACAAATTCATGGAAAACACATACAAAAAAAGGGAAAAATTCAGTAAAATAATGCAGGAACAAAATGCTAAAATAAATTCACAACTGGAAATCATACAAAAACAACAATTAGAAGTCCAAAAGATAAAGATTTCAGAAATGGACAGTGTCATAGAGGGGCTGAGGAGCAGGTTTCAAACGGTGGAAGATAGGATCAGTGAAATTTAAGAGAACCACTTGGATACAACTGACTGAGGAAAAATCAGAAAAAAGAATCAAGAAAAACGAAGAGACCATAAGAATTACTTGGGATACAAGCAAAAGCAAAAATTTCCAAGTGATTGGAGTTCCAGAACGGGAGAAAACAGAAAACACAGAGAGAATCATTGAGGAACTGCTGACAGAAAACTTCCCCAATATCATGAAAGATGAAAAGCTGGCCATCTAAGAAGCTCAACAAACCCCATATAGGATAGACTGCAAAAGAAAATCACCAAGGCATATCATAATCACATTTGCCAAAACCAAAGACAAACGAAGAATCCTGAGAGCTGCTTGAGAAAAACAAGAAGTCACATAGAGAGGAGAAACAATAAAACTAAGCTCAGATTATTCATCAGAAACTATGTAGGAGGGAAGGCAATGGGATGACATATATAAAACCTTGAAAGTAAAAAATTACCAGCCAAAAATAATACAGCCAGCAAAACTCTCATTCAGATCTGATGGTAAAATTAAAACATTTCCTGATAAACAGAATTTAAGGGACTATGTAAAAACCAAACCAAACTTACAAGAATTATTAAAGGGAGTCCTTCAATCTGAGAACAAAACTTTAGCTCACAGGCTGAACTAGGATGCAGGATCATATCAGCTAGACAGCAATCTAGGAAATGAACTCTCAAGGATTATCCAAAACCAAAAGAAATACAACATGGAATCAGAGAAGTTAATCTGTAATGACAACAACATCAGAACAATAGAATAGGGAATAAAACGGTGTAGGTATAGAATCTTCTAATGGAGAGGAAGGCAAGACGATACCAAGCAGTAATAGATGGCTTCAAACTTAGGAAGATAAGGCTAAATTTCAAGGTAACCACAAAGAAAGTTAACAAACCT
>NW_004444025.1:8026842-8043588 GCF_000243295.1 Trichechus manatus latirostris
ACATAAAGTCTCAGTAAAAACAAAACCTACAAAAACAAAAGAAATGAAAAAAAAAAAAAAAACTCCACAAACAAAAGGAATACAGCACAGGAGAGTAAGAGGAACAAAGAACATGTCAGCACTACAAAAAAAAAATCACTACAAAATGACAGCAACAAACTCACATCTATCAATAATTACACTGAATGTAAATGGCCTCAATGCACCCATAAAGAGACGGAGAGTATCAGAATGGATAAAAAAACAGGATCCATCATTATGCTGTATACAAGAGATACACCTTAGAAACAAAGATGTAAATTTATTAAAAATCAAAGGTTGGAAAAAAATATATCAAGCAAACAACCACCAATAAAGAGCAGGAGTGGCAATACTAATCTCAGATAAAATAAACTTTAAAACAAAATCAACCATAAAAGACAAAGACAAACACTATATAATGATTAAGGGGATGATCCATCATGAAAACATAACCATAATAAACATCAATGCACTCAATGACAGGCCTCCAAAATACATAAAAGAAACTCTAACTGCACTGAAAAGAGAAATTGACAGTTCCACAATAATAGCAGGAGACTTCAACACACCACTCTCGGTAACAGACAGAACATCTAAGAAGAAACTCAACAAAGATACAGAAGACCTAAAGGGCACAATCAGCCAACTTGACCTCATAGACATATATAGAACACTCCACCCTATAGCTACAAAGTACATATTTTTTTCCAATGCACATGGTACGTTCTCCAGAATAGACCACATCTTAGGCCACAGAGCAATGCTATACAAGATCCAAAATGCTGAGATAATTCTAAGTACCTTCTCTGACCACAAAGTCATCAAGGTAGAAATTAACAACAGGAAGAGCAAGGAAAAAAAAATCAATTACTTGGAAACTGAATAACACCCTGCTTACACACCACTGGGTAATAGAAGAAATCAGAGATGGAATCAAAAATTCCTAGAATGAAAATACATCATACCAAAACTGTTGGGACACAGCAAAGGCAGTCCTCAGAGGACAATTTATAGCAACAAATGCACACATCAAAAAAGAAGAAAGGGTTTTTCTCCGGCAACAAGGGGCTCTAGGCAGAAGGACCACATGGTCCCTCCATGGCAAAGAACCGAAAAACTAAGCCACACAGAGAAAACAGCAGTCCTGAAACCTGAAACATCAAATGAAGAGATAAAGAACTCAGCCAAGCACCAGATGGAATAAGAAACTGACATAGAACAGAAAGCGAGGAGACATACATGCAGAGGTCCCCTATCAGCTAACGCAGCACAGATCCGCCATCTTGGACTCCTATCAGAGACCAGCAAATAGGAGGTACGAGAAAGCAGCTTCACGGAGCTTCCAGCAGGAGACAGAACAACTGGTAAGTGGGGATACACACTTTCCCACCCCACACCCTTCTTCACCCTCCACTCAGCCTCCTCTGCTTCCCGCGGCCAGTCTCTTGGCCGGGAAGCACTGGCTGCTTGGATTCCACCAGCCTGGACTGGCCGGCCCTCTGAGCACCATTTGTTGGCTGCCAATGTTGCTTTTTTCTGCTTCTTTTGATTTCTTCCTTACATCTCACCACCTCCCCCTCCCTTTGCTTAAATACCTGGCTCCGGGCGCCATCTTTGCTTCTTCCTGAGGGGCTGTGGAGCTTCGTTCAAGTGTGGAACTGCTTCCCGGTCTGGGCTAATGTGCTGGTGGGATCCTGGGGCTTTTGTTTGTTTGCTTGTTTTGAATTGTTTGTTGGTTTTCTTTTTCTTTTCTCGAGTTGGGAGCCTGTTCTGGCCGAGCGGTGCTGCGCGGCTTGGGACCTATCCCCTTTTCCTGTAGTTTCCCGCTTATAAGCGATCTTTCCACTGGCTCGCCCTGAAGGACAGTCCCCTTGTTGCACATTTAAATAAGGTTTTGAACTGTGTTTTCCATCCATTTGAGGAGTTTGCCTCACAACAATTACAGTGCAAATCAAGCTGTGTATTTGAAAAGATTTCAATTAGAATGGATTTGTGTAGTAGGTACGTAAGAAATATTTGTTGAAATAATGAGTAAATATACTTTTCCTGTCGGTAAAAACTGGACTTGAAGAAAAAGCGTTAATTTAAGGCTGACTGTGTTAAGAGAAAACAGAACTGTTCCGGAAGACAGGAGGTCTGGGTGCTAATCTTAAAGTGAACAGTACCTAGCTATATCACCTTCAACAAAAAATTTTGCCTCTCTGATCCTCTGTATTCTCATCTCTACTATTAAAAATAAGATTGAAAATTTTCTACTATAGTATAGATCTAAAAACCCTAACTCTCAGCCGATATACATAGCATGTGAAGTAAGAATAATAGCAGTGACTAATATTAGTTGAAAGTAGTATCACTCTTTGTGGTTTATATGCCATAAGTTTGTTTTTTTTTTTTTTTTTGGGCTCTTAAATATGCTGAATGTCAAGTTCATAAATCAGGATACATCCTTTAATTTATAATAGAGAGTTTTGCTAATTGCAGTCACAATAGAATTTTAATTATGAAAGATTAAAAAAAGTTATAATCATTTACACATTGAAGTAGTGAATGTCAACTCTAATTTTCCAGGATATTAATGTTAATAATTAGATAAATAACACATTTTACTTTATGCAACTTTTCTTAACTCATAAACTTTTTTCCTACTTCTACATATTTACAGTATCCACATAGGAACTGTTTAAACAACCACATACATTATATATACATACATTTATTATATATATGTAATATTATATACATAACAGGTATAATATTATATATACACATAATAATAATATTTTTTATTGTTTGGAGAGGAGGCAGCATAACATACCTAATTAATGTAGATTTGAGTGTGTTAATAGTTTGGTTTTCTACACCTATGATCTCAGCACTATCCTTTCCACAAAAACAGTGAAAAAGGACAGCTAGTTCTAAAAATAAGACAGATTTAAAAGTCACTCTTAAGAAAATAGACAGTAATTACAAACCTATTTAATTACACCTATCCCCATAATGTGGTGTTTTTTTTAATCGGTAAAAGGATCAATGACTGCTCCTGCAAACAAGGGTAATGCCATTTTTGTTTCTTTTTCAACTGTCAAGATAATACTTCTTAAAATATACAAAGAGGGCCAGTTTTCACCTGCATAAGCCCTAAAGTAAGTTACAGGAGAAGACACATGAGTTTAAGAAACTCGGATCTGTTACATAGACAGAAAACCAAAAACCAAACCCTTTGCCGTCGAGTCTATTCCAACTCATGGCAACTGGACAGGACAGAGCAGAACTACCCCCGAGGGCTTCCAAGGAGTGGCTGGTGGATTCAAACTGCCGAGCTTTTGGTTAGCAGACGAGCTGTCTTAACCACTGCGCCTGGACAGTAAATATACCTTCCTTTCGCTCTGAACAGAGGTACTGTGGGGTAAAAGAAGGCACTTGAACTCAGGTCTGTTGAAAATTCCTCTTCGATGGCAGACGACGTCGTAGGCGCTTCGGCCTGGTGCATCGGAGGGCTTCCTGTAAACCTGGGCAAGCTGGACTCCAATGTGCTGTACAAATTTCACTTTATTTGCTTACTTTGGCATATTTGCAGTGAATAGATGTAAATAGAATGCTAACGCGTCATGTTTCTTTTCTATATTTAAAAACTTCAAATTAAAAAAAAAATTTTCAAGTTACAGCTACTCTTAAAGCTTTAAGCAAACTATGCTAATGCCAGGTCACAGAGATATAAAGGAGCATTTTTTTTTTTTTTTTTTTTTGGCATGCCACCTTACAACATCTGCTATATAATACTGTTGCTTTCAGTGTTCTTTCTCAAAGGGATCAAAAGAAAATTTTCTGTAGTAGGTTCTTATGTTGAGAATTTTTAGAAGACAGACCTTTCCCTTTATGTACTTGCTTTTGCAAAGTGAAGTGATTCAGTCCACTGCAGACCAATTTTCCCCAGAATATAAAATATATCCTAGTCTGAAGGAATAAACATGCAAACAACACATCCAAAGGTCAAAAATACATATATTGGTTGGCTTAGGGTTCTTGAAAGGACAGTGTTAACCAGGTAAAAAGCCATAACCATGTAGTTAGTTTTCAAATAACTTCGGCCACACAGCATTTAGGTTTTGCCTTCTGCAGCTCTATTTAACGGCAGTTCTGACCTCCTGGCTGTTACAGGTGGCACTCTCCGTATGTATTGGAAGAAAACTCCATGGGTCTCTGTTTCTGAATATCTTCGAAGCAGACACTGACTGCCCTTTGCTCTTGACTATGTTACACAACAACACAGCAATCTATTCAAGGATGTTTATAAAGCAAACATCCTCAAAACATGGAGATGATGTCTCCCCCTGGAGCACGGGCAAAGAGAGTTTACAGACTTGGAAGATGAAGACAGTATTTCTCTTCACAGCAGAAGGAAGGCATACTTATTGCAAATATAATAAAGATACTGTCTCCCTCTAGAGCGAAGGCACACATATATCATGTGTTTAAAGTGTTAAAAAGCAAAGCTGTCGCCTCAAGGACAAAGGTGCACCTGACCCAAGCCATGGTATTTTCCATCACCTCACATGCATATGAAAGCTGGACAATGAATAAGGAAGACTGAAGAAGAACTGATGCTTTTGAATTATGGTGTTAACAAAGAATAATGAATATACCATGGACTGCGGAAGAATGAACAAATTTGTCTTGGAGGGAGTACAACCAGAAATCTCCTTAAAAACAAGGATGGAGAGACTTTGTCTCACGTGCTTTGGGCATGTTATCAGGAGGGACCAATCCCTGAAGAAAGGCATCATGCTTGGTAAAGTGGATGGTCAGTGAAAAAGAGGAAGACCCCCAAAGAGATGGACTGACACAGTGGCTGCAACAATGTCCTCAAGGACAGCAAGAATTATGAGGATGGCACAGGACTGGGCAGTGTTTCCTTTTGTTGTACACAGGGTCGCTATGAGCCAGAACCAGCTTGACAGCACCTAACGACAACAGCAACAAACGTCTCCCTTTACAAACAGCAGGCGCGTTTACTATCTATATGCAGATCCAGGTTTCTTAAATGCGTGGTTTTTCTCATGTAACATACCTACGACTTAGGCAGGTATGAAATGGCCCCCTTTCCGTTGCCCTCTGGAAATCTGGCTCAGATAATTAACACAGATACGCAAATTCTAACTATTGCTATTGTGAGCTATAAACTGTCCTTTGTCTCCGACCCATGAGTCTGGTGTCTTTTATAACTATTCATCGAACTGTGGCAGACTAACTTATGAATTTGCAAGAATAAAATCTCAGACCCTTCAGAGTTCTTACAGTATGCAGGGTTACCTACTGAAGCAAAGTTTATTCTTAGCTTTCATTGCCGTACCAGTGGTAAAAAGAGAGCAGCGAAGCTCAGAATAGCTTTTGTCGTGAGTCGTCATTACAATACAGAGTCCCTTTAAGACATGTAGGATAAGAAGTATAACATCAAGAAAGAGAAATATAACATCAAGAAATATCATATCAATCCAAGTGAAGACATCTTTAATTAAAAGGGTTTTCTAAACATTATTGCCTTTGGATTTCTGCCTAACCCATTGCTGTCAAGTCGATTCCAACTCCTAGTGACCCTATGGGACAGAGTAGAACTGCCCCATACGGTTTCCAAGGCTGTAATCTTCACAGAAACAGACTGCCACATCTGTCTCCCATGGAGTAGCTGGTGGGTTTGAACTGCTAACCTTTCCTTTAGCAGCCAAGTGCTTAACTTCCTAAAAGACTGAGAAAACAGTTTTGGTAAAGCTCATCAGATTTCTAAATGTGTTCCTTGTAGTTAAAAATAATATGGAACTATTCTGTGCATGTTGATTTTGTTAACCTAAGACTCCATTTTTAAAACTATTCTGCAATAATTCTTACACAAACAGGAGAGGAGGGGATGATATCACTTAATACCTGGTGGATGTTATCTCAGAAAAAAATAATCCAAAAATTGTGTTTCTTATTTTTCAAACAATTTATTTTATTAGAAGAATTTTTATATGTATTAATAGCATATAGACTTCAGGAAGTCTATGGAATAAATATATCAAGATACATGCATTAATAATATATTCCTTAGCCTATAATTCACTAATTTCTTAACCAGAGCTCCTTTTGACTCCTTAGCCCCATCATTTTTGCTCTCAGATGATGGTCCAAATTGCTTCCTGACCTTTGCAAAATACATTAACATTTTAAAGGATCGTCCCTTGAGCTTGCTGCAAGTAGTCAGATATTTCAGATGAAATGGCACAATTTTTCCTCTGTCAGGAAATAACGCTCCTGGGTTTGCCTGAAGGTTCACAGCCTCTAAGAAGTCATGGGTTTGATATTTTGTTTAATGTTGGCCTCATTCCCTAGGGTTCTTTTCTGCTACTCTTCAGGAACCCACATCTATCATTCTTTTAATACCAAAAGTTAAAAAAAAAAATCACCCCCCGCAAGTACTTCCTTTCAATTGTACCAGACTACTGTGGGGCGGTAGTAGAACCACTGCAGACAGTCCTGTAGGGTTGCTATGAGTTGGAATTGAATCAATTCTACAGCAATGGGTTTGGTTTTGATTTTTACCACGGTGCAGAGCAACACCCTCCAGAATTGTTGTATTATGTAAACACTTTGGCCTGTTTTCACAGTAACCACCCACACAAGGCAACATTTTGATTTAGGAATTAAAGGAATTATAAAGCGATTTAGATTTAGAGCAGTAGACTGTCCTGGTGAACTGCACTTGGTGTTCTCTGCTCACATAGAGATACATGCATGTTAAGGACTCTAAACAGTCCCACTAAATCTGTCCAGAGAATATCCCTGTTGTTAGCTGCGGCATACCGCCTGGCCTCTACCGTCTTCCATCAAGCCTGACTTTGTCTTCATCAGCAAACAATGCACCATTGTGACAAGTATTGTAGGGAAGAAGAAGACAGGTAAGGTATGCTACTGGCTCTAACTGGGTTTATAATCAACCGATTAGGGTACTTGGCAAGATACCAAAATAGAATGCATACATATTACAAGGTTATATGTAAAGTGGGTGGTTAACTTACAACCCAGCAGGAAGTAAAGAGAAGAAAGAAATAATGGGAAAAGAGAGTAAAAGACGGCCAAGTGTGGAAAAAATAAGAAAAAGGAGTGTGGTATTTGTGGTTAGATGATGTAGGTTTACGTTCTAGCCTTCAGTCTTTATTGTGGGGGTAGGCTAGGGTTGTACTGTGATAACAAACAACCCCCGAATCTCAGTAGTTCGAATCAACAAATTTTACCCCTCATTTTCACATTCCAAGACAATAACTGATTGTCAAGCTGTTTTACGCATTATAGTCATTTAGACACTTGGGAGGATTAAGCAGCCACCACGTTGAATAGATGCTGCTTGCATCCAAGGAAAGAAGAGCACACTGGGAGATTTTACAGTTGTATTTAAATATTCAGCACAGATGTATTTCATAACACTTATGTTCACAACTCAGCCCCAACTAGCATGGGCCTATACAACCACAAAGGTACAAGTAATCCTATCTTACTACCATGCAATCAGAATAGGAAAGAACAGAAAATATGTGATACACAGAACAAATTACTTCAAGTACTTATTATATAACTTGCACTAAGTTATTTAACCTCTGCATATTAGGTCCTCAATTCTGCTGCCTAAAATTCTAGCTGGGTAAAATTAAGCAATCACCAAAATATTTATGAACCCATTTTCTCAACTATAAAATAGAGATAAGACCATTTACCACAAGGGAATGTTCATATAATTAAATGACCCCGTGGGGTAAAGAATTTAACTTTACCCAGAGTAATTTTGATCTTTTTTCTTCGTTCCTGAGAAATAATCCTTGGGATTTCAGGAGTAATTGGGGTGTCTCGGTTATCTATAGGTCTGCAGACCACATGTGAGAGTTTATGGTAACTAAGATAACTCTGGAGTGGGGACTGGCTAGGCTGTGGCCCGCTAACCTCAGGGAGGAGGGTCTGATTCAACCATTCAAGAGTATGTAATGAGACCCAATGAAATATCTGGACACTGAAGCTACAAAGGACTTCATGGTGGTGAAAAATATCTACGCACATGGAAGGGTAGTAAGTCTCTGTTTGGGACATGGAAGCTTCGCATTGGGGACCCTCACAGCCCTCTCTTTATGCATTTCTTCATTTGTATCCTTTTTGCTGGCATAAAACTGAAATTGAAAGTTTAACACTTTCCATGAGTTCTGTGAGTCATTCCAGCAAATTATAGAATCAGAGAGAGTAGTGGGTCAGAAGTGAATGGGGTCTGGGAACCCCAAGTTTATGGCTGGTATCCTAAAGGAGTAAAGGGAACCCCGGATTTATAACCACCCTGTTAGAAGTAAGGGGGCATGGGGAGCCCCCTGAGCTTGTGGCCAGCATCCTAAAGGGTAATGGGAAAACCCCAAATTTGTAGCCAGCAGTTCAGAAGTGAAGGCAGCCCTGAGAACATCCAAGCTTGCATCTGGCATCTGAAGTCTTGGGAAGCTTGCAGGACTATGTTCTTTAATTATGAGCTCTGAATAGCTCCAGGCGGTTAGGGTCAGAGGAAGAAGGACTGCATGAGCAGTGAGAATAGAAGTACAAAGTGGGGATTTTGATTTATGTTGATGGTTATTAGCCACACAGACCCACTGTATAGAATAAAGTTAACAGAATATCTGGCATATAGTAAATGCCTTGAGACACAGTTAACTCTACTTCTGAATGGGCTCCTCTGTTCACACCAATTCTGGAAATGGCTAAGTACCTGGGAGACTTCAGGGAACCTTCTCACCAATACACAAAGCAATCAGTAATGACTACATTATGATCAACACCCAGATTCATGGCCACACACCAGCAATAGAAAAGGTGACTACTGCTTTCCGCCAAGTCTTCTTTGGCACTTTGGCCTAAACCAAAGCTACAGGAAAAGTTGGAAAACCTTCATTTCAGTCCAGCGAAGAAATGGATATAGAGATATTCTGGTTGTGCATATGGGGGACAGAAGGATCCATCTGAATGCACATTAGATGCTTTTCCTTGAGACCCATGTCAAGTTGCTGCCATTGTCACCTTTATTTTTTTCTAGTTCTCTTTCCCTCCTCTCTCATCTACCTTTACTTTTACCTGTCCCTTACTCGTATCATTAATCATGTCTTTTACTCTTGCTTCTCCTTGGGAAAGTTACTTTATATCTTCAGGTTTTAATTATGCATTTAGATTAACAGTATTCCCTACATAACTAGAGAGTCAAATGGTTGAATTACAAGAGTAAAAGAAAATGAAAGCACAATATAAGTACATAACGTTTAAATAAAATAATAAGAAATAAATGGAGCACTTTTGGAATTAGGATTTGATAACTGTTTTTTTTTGTTTGTTTGTTTCTTATATCAGTTCTAGAGTGCTAATGAGTTCCTATATCTGATGCTCCATAAATGCTTGTTGGATAAATACATTGGGTGAAACACAGGATCAGTTCCCTTAGACACATCTCTGTAAATTATAATTAAAATTTCTAAAATTGGCATGATGTATTTATTTGTTATTCATTTTTATATTGAAGTATAGACAAATAAATATTCAATATCATTTATTCACACATGTGGTTGCAAACCTGATATAAATATTGTGTATATATTTATATTTATACCTAAAACATTTCTCTGAAATCTGACAAAAGTCTCAAATTTATTTCTTTCTCCCCAAATGGGATTCATTATACAGCTGGCACTCAAATAATTGTTCAAATGTTTTCCATACATATATTGGTCAATATTTAGTGTACTGATATTTTTTCTGAGGAAAAAAATGTGGAAATTTGCTAATCAAAACTCAAGAGCTATTGTACCTATTATTTATTATTGTAATTTCCTAATCAATAACCAGTATGGAGATCAGTGAAACCTGATCCTACTAGAAGATCCCATCATATACTCTCTCAGTCTTCTGAAAATATACACATTTCTACTCTTTGAAATCTAAAACTATGTAAGATCAAAAAATAATAAATGAAAGGAAATTAATTTATGCAATTCTATTAACGTATATATATATATATTCACTTTTAAAATTTCATTAAATATTGCTCTGTTGATTTTATTATGATAACATGATAAACCAAAAAACCAAACTTATTGCTGTCGAGTCAATTCCAACTCATAGTGACCTGATAGGACAGAGTAGAACTGCCCCATAGGTTTCCAAGGAGCAGCTGGTGGATTTGAACTGCCAACCTTTTGGTCAGAAGCCGAGCTCTTAACCACTGTGCCACCAGGGCCCCAATAACATGACAGGAAAGTATAAGATTTAGATATTCCATTAATTATGGAAATTCAAATAATTATTTCTATCTTGTTTTGTTTTTATCTATATTCTAGACAGATAAATAGGAGCTCACATCCTAATGAAATGAAGCAGCCAATAAACCAATAAATCAGTGAAATACATATCTTGGCAGAGGGTCATGGGTTATGTAGATGAAAATAAAGCAAGGGAAAATGGGGAGATAGGGAATGCCTGTAGGTGCTCCGTTTTCACTCCTGGTTTGGGAAGGTGTCACCAATAAAGGGGAATATGAACCTAACAGGAATAGAAGTCAGCAGAAAAAGGATGATCAAGGATATCTGGGAAAGTGACTGACAAGAGCAAAAATAAAGGCTATAATGAGATAGTCTTCAAGGTATCACGACAGGTACTTGTAGGGTGGGGCTGATAGCGAGTGGAAAGTGTCTGGTGGAGTTCTTGAACAGACTTGCATAATTCAGGGTGCTTCTTTCCTTCTGTCAAGTACACACTTTCTAACACACTCACATACGTGCATGCATGTGCACACGCACACAAGCACACTTACACACACACAACCCCTAAGACTCACCAAATGTCTTGTAGAGCTTCATCTCCGCTTTTGTACCAAGCAGTTTAAAAATTTAGTATTACCATAAAAATCTTTGTCTCCTGAGTTTTTAAATATCAATGATTAGGTATTATTTCTAATTATTTATAGATAAAGTCTTACAAAGTTGGAAAAAAGTAGGAGGTGATTTTAGATTAGTTTAAGGGTGATAATGTTACTAAAACAAGTTTAACTCATTTGTTGTTTTTTCTTTAAAGATTTATTAAATCTCACGGTAATGTATGACAAGTAGTTTATCTTTACCATTCAGATTTAATTCAAAATGGGTTATTTATAAATGTACACAAACACATAAAAACCTATAGTATTATATTTATCTTGCAGGGGAACAATCAGTAAAGCATAGTCATGCATTCTAGCCCCATTTTTCTGTGACCAATTCAGTTAAACAATATGGGATATGTTCACAGCACTGGGAATGAAAAGACAAGAAAGGCAGTTCCCAACCTCAAGACACCTGTAACTTGGGCAGAGAAACTGTACAAAATCAGTCTTCACTGGACATGTAACATTATGGGCTGGAAGCTTATACTAAACATGTTTGATGAGAGCACTCATAAAGGAATTAGTATTCCTAAGCTTTAGTTGGGGATAAAATTGAACAATAGTTCATGAGACAGAAGACATCACTGACAGTTGAGATAGAGGTTAAAAACAAAGACCGATCCTCCAATTGCATTTATTTATACAGATTCCAATGCTTAGTGACTTATTTAGTTCTACATGCCGCTGAATTTATAGAATTATTTTTGATACTGAAGTATTTTTTTACATTTTACTTTTTTTTCTATTAGGTCTATCCTGCATGTTATTTCTAATTATATTTAATAAGCATGAGCATTAATATAATCTATACAATGAAAATAAGGACGTCTTTGAAGATTAAGTAAAATAATACATTTGAAAGCTTAGCCTAGTGTCTGAAACTTAAAAGATCTCAATAAATGTTACTTATTTTATCAAAATATTATGGTATTTATGAAAGAATCTTAGCAAAATACATGCAATGAAAATGTCAATATACATTTTCATTGCATACATTGATTGTAAGAGAGAGAAAATCAATTTACTGTATTTATTTATTTCAATGTATATCTTTAAAGACAGGTATCAAAATAAATTTTACAAATATATACTATTTTCTCCCAAAATTAGCCCATCATTTTTTGTTTTTTTTTCTTTTTCTGAGAGCTAAAATTTATCGTAAATGCTTGATTTAATAAAATAGCTCTTGAGTATAATATTTGCAGTATAATAATGAACTGCTACTAAATAAACGCACTAGCTTCATTTATTATTATTCATTCTCCACAATTTACATGTATATTATGCTTGAATATGAATTTACTTTGAAATTAGAAATATTTAACATGAGGAAGTGAAGTATTTGCCCGACATTACACAACCCAAAGTTACTTATTTTTTTGATGAAAGTAAAATCACTAACGATTAAAAAAAAAACCTAATCTTTTAACAACTTATGTCTCCATATAGCATAGACTTTTTAAAAAAATTTTCATGGTAAATTCCAAAATAATGCTTTTATTGATCTAAAATTTTCTAAATTTAAGATTAATATGAAATAATTAAAACTATATGGTCAAGTAGATTTTAACGTTTACTTATTTTTATAAATCCACTATTATTACTCATGTAAATTTTAAAGATCTATTTAATAAATGGGCCGTATCTATTCTTTGTCAAGAAATTTCCAAAATTACAACTATTTTGTGTTTTAAAATGTGCATTTATTCTTAATGTGGAACGTATCAAAAGCTCTTAAATGGTTGCTAAACCAGACAATTTGAAGTTTAGTTCATTCATGCTACCCATTTTGAGCAGATTCAGAATGTTGCCTGTACCTTGTGCCGCAATCTTACTAGAGGCTGATAGGATTTAAGAACATGTCCTGCTTCTTTGGATGGCCTTCCTTCTGATTCCAGAAGAATGAACCCAAGAACCAAGACCGCTGACCAGCACTTAAACATCCTTGTTGCTTTTAACCTGTCAAAATAAAAATTGTAAATGATCAGAGAAAATGTGTTGTATGTTGAAGAAAGTAATCAAGATATCTTCAATAGCACATAAAAATCATTATAGATGAAAACTTGCTACCAATTGCCAACTGAATCACATTATTTAAGCATCTCCAAATACTGAATATCCCCTTGATCATATAAAATATTTGTAGTTTCATCCAGACAAAGAAATAAAGGCACAGATAAAAAATGTATTGAAAAAAATTTATAAAGTCAAGTTGAAAGAAAAGAAAAAATAAACGACAGATAAATTTCGAAGCATCCATAGTGAACACAATTATCAACATGTTTATATACCTTGACCTCCTTTTACAATACAGTTGATAAATTATGTTAAACAAAAGGATAGCTAGTATAATTATCTGGTAAAGACTGATGAGAGATTAACAAGATAGTCTTCCGGGTAGAGACTTAGTGTATAAACAAATTGAAATACAACAGAAGTTATGTAGAAGGTGTTGATTGTGTCTTCAGTGCATTTTTTCCAGTAGTATTTGATAGAGCCTTTCCTAGAACAGGAGCCCTGGTGGTACAGTGGTTAAGAGCGCGGTTGCTAACCTAAAGGTTGGCAGTTTGAATCTACCAGTGGCTCCTTGGAAACCTTATGGGGTAGTTCTGCTCTGTCTTACAGGGTCGCTGTGAGTTGGAATCTAAGTGACAGCAAGGGGTTTGTTTGTTTGGTTTGGTTTCCTAGAATATTGCTTTACAAATAGTTTATAGTAAAAGTCCTATGACTTTTTCTGCTGCTCAACGATTTCGGATATACAAGAGAAATAAAATAGCATAAACTGATTATCATATAAACACCGTCTTCTTCAAAGCAAATAAATGTATGCTTTGATTTCAGCTACATTCTACGTAAGCAATTTCACCAACAAACCTCCTTCTCTATTGTGAAAACAGAGCGGGTTTTTCCATTCTGTCTAATTCAACCTCTACGACTTCTTGCGAATCTTAATCAATTGACTAACCCTGCCCTTTAGTGTATTTTAAAGTCCCTCTCTAAATTGTTTTCTTATATCTTTAAACATGGCTCTAAGGAAAAAGAAAAACAAAAACAAACACGTTGCCGTCGAGTTGATTCACAGCGACCTTAAAGGACAGAGTAGAACTGCCTCTTAGGATTTCCAAGGAGCGCTGGTGGATGCGAACTGCCGACCTTTTTGGTTTGCAGCCAAATGCTTAACCACTGGGATACCAGGGCTCCAAACATGCTCTACTCACACATATTTTAAAATAATCTATCTTTTCTCTCTACTCTTTCTTTGAATTTTTTGAAAGAGTTGTATATTTCATTGTATCCGCTGTATCATTGTATCTTATTGTAGTCCACTTTATTCATGTGTCTGCTCCCATTAGCCCATAAAAGTGACTTTTTAACACTCTTACAGATAACCAATGATGTTACAAAATTCAATGGCCATTTCTAATCCCATTCTTATTAGACATCTATTGGGCATTCCTCTCTTTCAAGAAATGCTCACTTTACATCGAGTCCATGAAACATCTGTCTTCTGTTTCTGCCAAATTTCTGGCAACTCCTTCTCAGTCCTTTTGCAAGTTAATCCTCCTCCATTACTTAATATGGTACATAAATATGGTAGTTTATCAAATCTCATTGCTAGCCACTTATGACTCCACGCCTTCAGCCTAAGTTATCTCAACATGGTTTAAGGCTATAATTATGAACATTTCTTTTCTTCCAATCTTCATATCAGTATAACTAGCCTAGTCAACAGCTTCACCTTGATAAGTCAAAAGCAGCCCCCACAGTATGAATACTTCCAAATAAAGCCATGATTTCCCTGATTTTCATCCATCCATTTACTCACGCCAGAAACAAAGGAGATATCACTTTTCTTCCATAACCTTCATGTTAAATGCATCGCTAAATTATTTTAATTCTACCATCTACACCTATCATTAAAATGTCAATTTCTCTCCAAGTCTACTGACATAGTTCAAGCTATGAACACCATTTCTCACCTGAACTACCCCATTTCCCTGCTCACTGGTCTTCACACTTTCTATGCACGTTCGCCTTCAATCCATTCTCCACAAAACAGTCTGAGTGACCATTTCAAACCCAAACATAATGACGTCATTGCCTTTCTTAATAATCTTAGCATCTTCTCTTTTATCATTAAGCTAAAAATGAAAAGACCTGGCATGGCCTACAGGTTCCCACAAAGTCCAGGCTTTGCAATCTCTCTGTCATTGATATCTCTCTCAGTATCTTCAAGCACACAAAGAGCTTCCCAGGCATACTAGCCTTTGTTCAGCTCTTTGAACTTTTTTTCTCATTCTTGCTAAAAGGACTTTGTTTTTTCCTCTGTTTGAAATATCCTCTGTTTCACTCCATTTATCACCAAAGACTTTTATATATCAAAACTTTGCCTCAAGAATCCCTTCCAATGACACTAAGCATGAGTTACATTTTTAATTATTCGCTCTCGTACATCAGTTTGCCTTCATTTCAAAGCACCTGTTTGTAATTATAATTATTGGAATAACATCGTTCTTCTCCACTACATTAAAATCTGTCTTCTTCTTCGGAATTCCTGAATACAGGGATTGGGTATTATTATTATTACTTTTACAAGTATATCATTTGGCCCTTGCAAATCATCTGGCACCTACTAGACACTCAATAAATGAAGGCATAAATGAATGACATCCCACATTCAAGGCAAGAAGAAAGATCTTGTTTCCCTGCATTCTGAAAGCATTGAATGCAATTTCTATTTCCACTGCAGTTACACAACATCTGAAAACTAACCTGAGAAAACTAAATATTTTCACTTGGAATCCATCCTTTCTGTCATTTTGATGTATACTCTAATCCTTCTCTCCAAAGCTAATATTTGTTTATAAGACAACTGGTTGGAATATTTTAGATATAAGACAGAGCCCAAGAATAAAGCAAACAGTCTCAGCTCAGGTTAAATGATAGTCTCCACAGGGTTCTAAATACTTATGTTCCCTCTCTTGCCAACTAGGAGAGAGAGGAGAGAGGCATGAAAAAGATCCAGCCCATTGTACCTCTGGGTAAAAATGGTATCAGGAATTCCTAAAAGTGCTCATTAAAAGCATTTCTCTCTCTCCCTCTCTCTTTCTATTTGAGAGTGTGTTTGTGCCTGTGTGTGTGCGTGTGTATTCTGAACTCTGCATGACTACGAATGTTTCATCCACTATAAAATACAGGGCAAATGAATTTTTAAAATAATTTTAATAGGGGATTTAATATCTCACAAATCTGGAATGAGTAAGCTCCCACACATTGATCAACATTCTCCTGAAGTATTTTCTCCATCAAAGGGCAGTAAGCTAGAAATATCTGCCTTAAGGAAGTTCACTAAAAGTTGATAAAAATCAGCCATTGATGGGAGGCGTGGGGGGGAAATACTAAACAGGCATTAGATAAGTGGTATCTTGGGTGAAGGGTGAGACAGTACACAATACAGGGAAAACTAGCACAACTTGTACAAGGAAAGGTCATGGAAGTCCCATAGACACATCCAAACTCCCTGAGGGACTCAATTGCTGGGCGGAGGGCTCTGGGGACCATGGTCTCGGGAAACATCTAGCTCAATTGGCATGACACAGCTTATAAAGACAATGCTCTACATTCTAACTCGGTGAGTAGTGTCTGGGGTCTTAAAAGCCTGTGAGCGGCCATCTAAGATACTCCATTGGTCTCATCCCTTTGGGAGCAAGGGAGAATGAAGAGAACAGGATACAAAGAAAAGATTAGTCCAAAGGACTAAT
>NW_004444025.1:8044067-8077493 GCF_000243295.1 Trichechus manatus latirostris
CACCTGAAGTACAATTAAAAAATATATATATATAATTAAAAAAAAATCAGCCAATGTCTATAACTTCATTGCAGTATAGACAACCCACTTATTTCAATCCAATTCTCTTATATTATTAACCATGACAAAATTTTTCATTGATAGTCATGGTTTTCAAGGCTAAAATTTCTTAATAATACCAAGTTATAATATCTATCTCTATAAATAATATATTATTTGTCTGTATCTGTATATATTAAATATATATATGTACTTCATCACAGCAAAGGTTAACACACAACTGGAGTATTACATATAAAGCTAAAAAGAACTAATGCCAAAAGTTAGATAACATTTTTTTAGGAGAATTCCAATTTCTATTACTGACAGGCATTTGAGTTCAGTAGTGTCATATTAACAGTTGAAAGACAGAAGACAAAACCTAATTTCTGTGTTTATCTTTTTGTGAATGACTACCATGTGGAATTTTCTTCATTAAGATATCAGTAAGAAAAATAATTTAATCTGATTATATAGCTATAAAACAGCAACCTAACCAAAATGATGGCTCTTCTCAATGGACTCAGAAAAGATGGATCATCTTACTATACTTTATCCATAGGATCCATATGTCATTCTTGTATCTTTAAAATTTGCTCATCCACAGAAGGTGTCCTGGAAATTGCTTATAAATCGGCAGTAATCGATCCCATGATTTTCCAATTCATGATCTCACTTTCTTAGTACAGTAACCTCTGACAACGTGTTAGGTTTTCATAATTAGTTGGCAGTTTGTTGACAGCTCAGAAAGAATACTGAATACCATGTGACTAAACAATCGAGCTGGAACAGATGGTGCAATAAAGATCCTGTGACTTTTTCTTGTAACCACCTCATTCAGACAGAAGCATCAGAAAACAACCTCATTATCAACTTAGAGAAAACAAAACACACACACATATATAAACTATCTGCCTAACATGAGTTTTAACAAAGTCAAACTTAAAAATTGGTGAAGGGTTGGACAGGAAATTTCTCTTCTTCTAAAACGTAATTTTCTATGAATCAAACTATTTTTTCACCATATGTTGTAGTATTCCATGCTGCATCTGGTGGTAGAATTTAGAGTAGTTATATTATTTAGTAGATTCAAATTTGAGCAATTTTGATTTGTTTACACACTCTCCAGAATCTCACTTCTAATCAGTTAGGAAAACAAACTAAGTGTTCAATTGTTACCTTAAGAACAAAGCGCAGCATTTGCGATGGGGAAGAAAACAGTAGTAGCATCCTATCGTTGGAAAAGTGTCAAGATAAAGCAGACTTCCATTATTATCACAGGTTGCCCAGAAGTCAAGAATCGTGGAGGGTACACATGAAGTAGCTTCACTGTCTCTCACTCCATCCTGGAAAACTACTATAGGTCTTTCGAGATGGAGTTCCCATCCCAGCCCTTTGTGAAACCTTCCCTGACAAGCCCACACAGGCTTTGCTGCTCTCTGCTGCACTTTGATTTGTCATCTTGCACTGACGTCATTGGTTTTAGAAGGACTACCATCAGAGAAAAGATGCTACAGAAGCAACTGCACTAAACTGGCTCAACCACAAGCTAGCAACTGTCTTAACATCCACCAAACCAAACCAAATCCATTGCAGATGAGTTGGTTCCAACTCTAGCGACCCTATAGGACAGAGGGGAACCGCCCCATAACATTTTCAAGGTTCTAAATCTTTACGGAAGCATACTGCCACATCTTTCTCCCACAAAGTGCTGGTAAGTTCAACCAACAACCACTGTACTACCAGGGCTCCTTTAAAATTCACGGACTTTTCTTTTCTCTGTCTGTAACAAGACAGAGGGCTAAATAATCGTAAGTGCCATTTTCCTTTTCTGGCATCTTACTATAATTCTACAAGACAGGGAAACTGGCTTCTAGACTACCTGTACCCCATTGGGTGACCTGAGCAAAATCCGTTACCACACTTGGGTCCCATCTGTAAGAAGAAATTGCTAGCCCTATAAACTCTGGATTATTCTTTCTGTGATGGTTTATAGAACTAGAGAAGATGTGGGGAAGAACAGGTTTGAGAGAGAAAATTAAGAGTTCTTTTTTGAAATGCCTTCTTGCAGTCCAGATGGAGATGTGAACTCCGCACTGAGACACAGGAATCTAGAGAGCGGCAGAGAGGCATGGGCTAGAGATACCTTTCTGGGGCATTTAGCATTTATGAGTCATCTAATCTAGGTGAAAAATAGGGAAAGGGTGTGGTTAGAAAGGAGAAGATAGCCGAAGACTAAACCCTCAGGCAGGTTTAGTTTAAAGAGAAGGTTTAATGCTGCTGGGAGGTAAAGAGAACAGTGAAATGCTAATTTTGGGGAAATGATGCAAGATGATTTCATTGGAACAGAAAGACTGACGGCCATAGCTCTCATCACCATATGACATTTTATATATGTGTTTATTGATTTGTTTATTTATTCTCTGTCTCCAATAGAACATTCACTCCATGAAGACAGGACCTTACCCACTTGTGTGAATTAAAGCAGTAATTGGCACACAGAATGAGCTCAATAAATATTTGCTGGATGAATGAATGAGTTATTGATGATAATAATCTGAAATAATAGCTATATTAACTGATTCTTAATAGTTTTATGAAATTGAAAATATCCATTCAAACTGACCGAAATCAGTCTAGAATTAAGTTGCAGTCACCAAAAAGCTTTCCTTTTACACTCTGGACCAAAACTGGAGTTTCAATTGAAAGCTTCTTTGGACAAGCCTCCCTTTTAATTCCTTTGCTCAACTCAGATTGAAAGAACCAGAGAAACTTCTCTGATATCCATCAAGTAAGCTCTGTTGCAACAAAGATTTTCACCTCTAGACCCATATCAGCTTCACATCCACTGCTTTGAACTCTGCGGTTGAGTTCTAGTTTAATACGTCTCTTCAGAAAAAGTCTTCTCAATGAATCCATTCTTGTTAAGAACAGTGTATTCTCCCCAGAAGATAAGTGGGTTCTCTCCATCCCGGCAGTGGGTTCTTCCCATCACTGTCATAGCTTCAAATATTCATTCTAATCAGCATCATTAAAACAAACAAACCGAGTCACTGCTTTCCATGTTGTATAAACATAAGGGAGAGCATGGAGCAGGACAAGAAAAGAAAAGCATATAAAGCCTATGAGTCATACTGGGATGGTACATTATGGTATTTAATCCTCCAAAATATTTTTGGTAGTTATTACTGCTTATATTGAACTAACACATAAATATAAAGAAGCCTATAGATATTAATGGTCAAATTTAGAAAGCAGGAATAAAAAGGTACCCCATACAACAGGCAGGCAAAAAGAAAACAGAACAAACTATTCATAGTGAATATTGCTGGAAGAGAGAGTCTTGCAATTTTATTCACTATAGATCAAGGTAAGTGAAGATAAAGAATAAACAAGTTCAGCTGTGATAATAGAACAATGGCTAAGTGACTTCTTTGTCCAGAATTTGCTATGTCTTTGATCTTCATCTGCAGGTGCTTCAAGTTCTCTTCAGTTTCTGCAAGCAAGGTTGTGTCATCTCATATCACAGGTTGTTAATAAGTCTTCCTCCAATCCTGATGCCGAATTCTTCTTCATATGGTCCAGCCTCTCTTGATTATTTGCTTAGCATATACATTGAATAAGTATGGGAAAGGATACAACCCTGATGCACAACTTTCTGATTTTAAACCTTGCTGTATCCCCTTGTTCTCTTTGAAAGATTGCTTCTTGGTCTATGTACAGGTTCTGCATGAGCACAACTGAGTGTTCTGGATTTCCCACTCTTCACAATGTTATCCATAATTTCTTATGATCCACAAAGTCAAGTGCCTTTGCATAGTCAGTAATACACAGGTTAACACCTTTCTAGTGTTCTCTGCTTTCAGTCAAGACCCATTTGATGTCAGCAATAATAGCCTTTGTTCCACATCCTCTTCTGAATCTGGCTTGAAATTCTGGCAGTTCCCTGCTAGTGTGCTGCTGCACTCATTTTGAAATATCTTCAGCAAAATTTTTACTTGTGTGTGATATTAATGATATTGTTCAATAATTTTTGCATTCTGTTGGATCACCTTTCTTTAGAATGGACAGGAATATAGATCTCTTGGCCAGATAGCTGTCTTCCAAATTTCTTGGCATACACAAGTGAACGCTTCCAACATTGCACCTATTTTTTTGAAACATCTCAATTGGTATTTTGTCAATTCCTATATCCTTGTTTTACAATAATGCCTTCAGTGCAACTTGGACGTCTTCCTTCAGTACCATTGGTTCTTGATCTTATGCTACCCCCTGAAATGGTTTAATGTGGACCAATTCTTTTTGGTACGGCGACTGTGTATATTTATTTCATCTTCTTTTGATGCTTCCTGCGTCATTAAATTTTTGACCCATAGAATCTTTCAAAATTGCAACTTGAGCCTTGAATTTTTTCTTTAGTTCTTTCATCTTGGGAAATGCCAAGCGTGTTCTTCCCTTTTGGTTTTCTAACTTCAGGTCTTTGCACATTTCATGATAATAATTTACTTTGTCTTCTCGAGCAGCCCTTTGAAATGTTTTGTTCAGCTCTTTTACTTCATCATTTCTTCCTTTCACTTTAGCTACTCTACATTCAAAAGTGAGTTTCAGAGTCTCTTCTGACATCCATTTTGGTCTTTTCTTTCTTTACTGTCTCTTTAATTACCTTTTGAGTTTTGCTTTTTGATGATGAATGTGATGGCATTCCTCCTCAGTTTGTCATTCCTGTCACAGTAACCATATGATTGTCTGATTCAAAATGGCCAATACCTGTCAGTTTCAGCTTACTAATGCCTTGGATATTGATCTTTAAGCATTCCACTTCACTTTTAACAACTTCCAATTTTCCTTGATTCATACTTCATACATTCCACAATTTGATTACTAATGGATGTTTTCAACTGTTTCTTTTCATTTTGAGTCGTGCCACATCAGCAAATGAAGGTATCGAAAGCTTTACTCCATCCATATCATTAAGATGAACTCTACTTTGAGGAGGTAGCTCTTCCCCTGTATTATTTTGAATGCCTTCCAACCTGAGAGGCTCATCTTCCAGCACTGTATTAGACAATTTTCCACTGCTATCCGTAAGGTTTACAATGACTTTTTTTTTTTTTAATGGAAGTAAACCAGCAGGTTCTTCTTCTTAGTCTGTCTTACTCTGAAAGTTCCACTGAAACCTGGTCACCGTGGTTGACCCTGCTGGTATTTGAAATACCAGTCACATAGCTTCCAGTATCACAGCAACATACAAGCACCATAGTATGCAAACTGTCAGACAAGTGGTGGTATATAGTCTATAGTCACTTCATTTGCATAGTTTATTCACCAATCCCTGCAAGGCGTGTACCAATCACAGGGCATGCTGCAGCCCAGGACCAGACAAAAAGTATCAAACCATAAGTTGTTTCTAGCTTATGCAGGAAATGTCAATCAACCTGAAAAAAATAATAAACACTGGCGTAGAAAACTAGGGCAAAGGTAAGTCCTCAGGGCTTAGGGGAAAAACCTATCAAGCAATTTTTCCAAAGAACAAAGGCAAAAGGCCACAGAACGGAACTCATTTCACCACACTAATCAATTATGTCTTTCAACAGCCAGCTTAATTTGAAGCTGAAATAAGAAGCTAAATACAGATAAAATATATTCGTTGCCATTTTAGAGGGCCTCAAAAGTAAAATGTTTAATAATTGAAGGTTGCAGTTGGAAACCTTGGTTGCATAGTGGTTAAGAGTTCGGCTGCTAACCAGAAGATTGGCAATTCAAATCCACCAGTTGCTCCTGGAAACCCTATGAGGCAGTTCTACTCTGTCTTGTAGGGTCACTATGAGTTGGAATCAACTCAATGGCAATGGGTTTGGCTTTGGTTTTGCATTAGCAGAAAGCATTCATGACAAATTCTATTTAATTAAAAGTAAAGATATATATATTCTCTGTTTTAAATAAACCCTACATATGAAAATCACACATTATGAAAAACATATAAGATCACGAATATTTGTTTTCCAAAAGCATTTTTTCTTAATAAAACTATTTTCGTTTGGGGTTATATTAACTCCTCTGTTGCATTAAAAACATTTTTTAAAGTAAAATACTTAAGCACAATGTAGAACACAAATTAACAGAACTAAAAAGCACATTAGAGACCTAGTGTAACCACTTCTCTCTATATATGAGGAAACTGAGAACTAGCAAGGTTAACAGGTGTGCCCAAGGTGCAATTGTGATTGGGTCTAGAATCCTGATTCCTAGTTAAGTGTTTGGTTTTTTTTTCCTAAATACTACAGTACATCTGACTATAATCCATTCACTTTGGAAAGAAAGAACATGCATGCATAGTTGCAGGCATGTCTAAAGGATTGTTTAGAAGCTATATCTGTGTGAGCCCCAAAAACCTTCTTTTTGAAATTCACTAAAGTTTCAAAACCCAACTGAAAGGACATCACAGTCATCATATCTACAGAATCACATTGTGTAAGTAGAATTTTTGGAATATGTTTTGTTTTGTACTTTTGTTCCATCATAATGCTCTTCACTAGTAAGATGGTTAAATATATCACCTCATTTTTTTTATTGCTAAAGTGTCTTTGAAAACTGTGAAAAAGAAAAAATGAGATATTGAGTATAGCTAACTTCATCAAAGAATTTCTTTAAGTTATATAATCATAAAATAGGATGGGATTTCCAATATTACACACCAACATCTCAAATTTAGGCATAAAAAAAATGATATGACATATATCATTTTCCATCTCTCCAAAAGGGTTCCAGAAATTTAAATTGTAATACATCTATGATTTAATAGTCAAAATATTTATTATGTGTAGCCTGAAATGAAATTAATTCCATATGTTGATTTTTTATGATGATATGCAGTAAAACCAAAAAAAAGAAAAAAAAAAAAGCCAAACTCTTTGCCTTCGAGTCCACTTTGACTCATAGTGACTCTACAGGACAGAGTAGAGCTGCCCACAGGGTTTCCAAGAAGCAGCTGGTGGATTCAAACTGCTGACTTTTTGGTTAGCAGCTGAACTCTTAACCAATGAGCCAACTTCATTCAATTCATTGTGTACAACATATTACTAAGTCATATGGTATCTGTTTCTCTTTATAATATTTTTAATTATATGTATCATTACGTACACACAATAAATCATCAATTTCCAAACTTGTTAAAATCTGAGGTCTATAACACGGTATGAGCAGGAATCAACTCGACAGCAACAGGTTTTTCTATCACATGGTATAAAAATCACTAGTTAGATAAAATGATTAAAACCCACACAAATATAGCCAACTAATCTTTGACAATGGAGCAAAGAGAATTCCATGGAGGAAGGAAAGTCTTTTCAACAAATGGCACTGGAATGAAGGAGCTCTAGTGGCACAGTGGTTAAAGCACTTGTGCTTGGCTGCTAACTGAAAGGTTGGCAGTTCTAACCTACCAGCCACTCCATAGGAGAAAGATGTGGCAGTCTGCTTCCATAAAGATCACAGCCTTGGAAACCCTATGGGGCAGTTCTACTCTGTCCTATAGGGTCACTATGAGTCTAAACTAACTCGATGGCAATGGGTTTGGTTTGGGTGGTGCTGGAAAAGTACACATCAGCATGTAAAAAAATGAATCTAGCAGAGAGATTACACCTTTTGAAAAAAGGTGTATCATAGACCTTAAAGTAAGATACAAAACTACACAATTTTCAGAAGGTAACATAGAAGAAAATATAGGTGACCTTGGGTTTGGCAATGAATTTTTTAGATACAGCACCAAAAGCATGTTACATAAAAGAAAAAAACATCAATAAATAGGACTTCACTAAAGAACAACACTATTAAGAGAATGCAAAGACAAGTTGAAGACTAGAACATATTTGCAAACACATATCTGAAAAAGGACTTGTATCCAAAATAAACAAAGACGGAGAGGAGCCAAGATGGCAGCTTATGCAGACACACCATACAGTCCCCCTCCAGCAAAGACCTGAGAAGTCAAGTGAAACAAATATAGATGGCAATTCATAAAGAAGAATAAAGAATTGAATCAAACACCAACTGCAAGAAGAATTCAAACGAAGGCAGTGAAAGAGGAGTGAAACAGAGTGTAGTGCCTTGCCAACTGTCCCGGCACTGTGTGGCTATCTTGAGACAAAGCCAGTAGTGACTCCAGGTGAGGAGCTAGGGGCCCTAATTTATTGAATAAGTAGACTATCAAACATAACTAAAAATGCACAAATATCAGAAGACAAACTAGATAACTGGGACCTCCTAAAAATTAAATATTTATGGTCATCAAGAGACTTAACTGAGAGTAAAAAGAGACCTACAGACTGGGGGAAAAAAATTTGGTCACAACATATCTAACAAGGGTGTAATCTCTAAAAATTTATAGAAAATTCCAACACCTCAACAACAAAAAGACAAACAATCCAATTAAAACATAGGCAAAGGACATGAACAGACACTTTACTGAAGACGACATTCAGGCAAATAACAAACACATGAAGAGATGCTCACGATCATTAGCCATGAAAACAACAAAACAAAACAAAAAAAAGCCCATTGCTGTCAAGTCAATTCCACCTCATATTGACCCTATGGGAGAGAGTAGAACTACCCCATAGGATTTCCAAGAAGCAACTGGTGGATTCGAACTGCCAACCTGTTGGTTAGCAGCTGAACTCTTAATCGCTGTGCCACCAGGGCTCCCGTTAGCCATTAGAGAGATGCAAATTCAAACTACAATGAGATATCGTGTTACCCCAGCAATAACGGCACTAATCAAAATAATAGAAAACAAAAAATGCTCGCGAGGTTGTGGAGAGATCAGAACTCTTATACACTGCTGGTGGGAATGTGAAATGGTACAACCACTTTGGAAAATGCTTTAGTGCTTCCTTAAAAAGCTAGAAATAGAAATACCATAGGATCCAGAAATCACACTCCTAGGTATATATCCTAGAGAAATAAGGGCCATGACATGAATAGACATATGCCCATCCATGTTCATTGCAGCATTATTCACAATAGCAAAAAGATGGAAACAATTTAAGTGTCCATTAATGGAAGAATGGATAAAGAAACTGGTACACACACAATGGAATACTGTGCAACGATGAAGAACAATGATGAATCTGCGAAGCATCTCACTACATGGATGGATCTGGAGGTCACTATGCTGAGTGAAATAAGTCAATCACAGAAGGACAAATATTGTACGAGACCACTATTATAAAAAGTCAAGAAAAGCTTTCCACACAAAAAGGAACACTCTATGGTGGTTACCAGCGATGGGAGATGGAGGGAAAGAGAGTCACTAACTAGTAGCTGTTAATTCTCGAGAAGGGAAAGGCAATACACAATATAGGAGAAGTCAGCACAATGTGACCAAGGCGAAGGAAGACACTTAGTGGTACACAAGAATAAAGGGCAACTATGGTAAATGCTGAAACATACACAATCCTGCAACAACAGTAATAACAAAATAATTTATGAGTGGATACATAGGTGGATATGTATGTAAATAGGTGTGGGAGATCATACTGGAGTACACCCATGTGCATATATTGATACGGTTGTGGGTATTTCTACAGACATATTTGTACATGCTACATGTGCATTCATATATATAATAGCGCACACAGGAACACAGTTATGGAAACTTCTTAGTGATAAACAATCACCTCGTGAGACTGAGTTACTGGGCTTGAAAGCTAAGGACCATAGTCTCGGGGGACATCCAGGTCAATTGGCCTAACACGGTTTATAAAGATAATGTTCTACATCCTAGTTTTGGGAGTAGTGTCTGGGGTCTTAAAAGCTTGTGAGTGGCGGCCATCTAAGATACCATTATTGGACTCCCATCTGGAGTGAAGGAGAGTGAAGAAAACCAATGACTCAAGGAAGCAATTAGTCCAAAGGACTAATGGCCCACATGAACCACAGCCTCCTCTAGCCTGAGATCAGAAGAAGTAGATGGTACTCGGGTACCACTGCTGACTGCTCAGACCAGGAACACATCAGTATGTCCCAGTTAGAGTGGGAAAAAAATGTAGAACAAAATTCGAATTTATAAAAAATACCAGACTTACTGGTCTGATAGAGACTGGAGGACCCCTCCAGAGTATAGCCCTAAGATACTCTTTTAACTTGAAACTGAAGCCACTCCCAGTGATCACCCTTCAGCCAAATAATAGATCTATAAATAACCAATAACACCTGTGAGGAATGTGCTCCTTAGAACAACCAACTGTATGAGACCAAATGGGCAGCATTTGCCCAAAAGCAAAGATAAGACATCAGGAAAGGGCAGGGAAACTGGATGAAGGGAAACAGGTGACCCAGGGTGGAAACGGGGAGAGTGCTGACGCATTGCAGGGATGGCAACCATTGTCACAGAACAATTTGTGTATGAATTATTAAAAGGGAAACTAATTTGCTGTGTAAACTTTCACCTAAAGCACAATAAAATGTTAAAAAAAGAACTCTTAAAACTTAACAAAAAGTTTCAAAGTAGAAAAAAATATTTGAACATACACCTCACCAAAGAAGAGATACAGATGTCAACTAAGCATATGTAAACATGTTCCACATCATATGCCATAACTGCAAAGTAAAACGACGATAATACCCCACTTCACTCCTATCGGAACGTTTAAAATCCCAAATGCTGACATCACCAAATGCTGGTGAGGACGTGGAGCAGCAGGAACTCTCACCCACTGCGGGTGGGAATGCAAAATGGCACAGCCACTTTGGAAGACAGTCTGGCAGTTTCTTACAAAGCTAAACGTAGGCTTACCAGAGAAGCCAGCAATTGTATACCTACATACTTACCTAAATCAGATGAATACCTGTGTTCACATAAAAACCAGAACATGATGTTTATAGTAGCTTTATTCGTAATTGCCAAAAACTGGAAGCAATTAAGGTACAGTAGGTGAATAGATAAGCAAACTGTGGTACATCCATACAATTGAGTATCACTCACTGATCAAAAGAAATGGACCATCAAGCAAGGAAAAGACATGGAGCAACCGTAAATGCTTGTTTCTAAGAAGTCTGTCTGAAAAAGCTACGTACTATATGATGTCATCTACATGACTCTGGAAAAGGAAGAACTTGAGAGAGAGTGGAAAGATCAGTGATTGCCAGGGTGCAGGGAGAGGAAGAAGGGATGAAAAGCTTGAGCGCAGGATGTTTTTAGGGCAGTGAAATGATTCTTTACGATAGTGTAACGGTGGATACATGATATTATACATTTGATAAAATTCATAGGACTATATCACATAAATTGTGAACCCTAATATAAACTATGGACTTTAATTAATAATAATGTATCAGTGTTGCTTCATCAATTGTGATAAATGTAGCAGAGGAATGCAAGATGTTAATAATGGTGGAAACCATGTACAGGTGGAAGGGAACTCTTTGTACTTCACGATGTTTCCATAATACCAAAGCTGCTTTGAAAAATAAAGTCTACTAAAAACAAACAAAAAACAAAGTGTTCTTATAAGGCCAAGATAATGGCATATACCTCACCATGTTGCCTTAGCTTATCTCTACTCTATGGTTATCTGGCCTATATGTGACAGTGTCAAAAAGGAAAAAAGAATCTTCAATATTGCTCTTCTATTTGGATATACAATTAATTCCACACGTTGAATTTCTGAGCTTTATTATATTCTCACAGAAATATGACATCAAACAGATACTTTTTTCTTGTGGTTGATAAACTGAAGTATTTATTTCTCAAAACTTGTGCCAGTACTATTGATGCTGAGTGGCAGTGTGATACAGAGGCAAGAACAATCAGTGAAAAGTCAAAAGTTATGGACTCCTCTTGTCGCTGTGCTCATAAACAGATTTTCTGAACACCTGCCTTACAGGTCTCAGTCTACCATAATCCAGCGTCTGCCACCCGCTAGTCCGTTGAAGCTGTTCCCGTGAAGCCAACCCTTTACCTGACCTTTTCTCCTGCGGCTTCAAACACACTATTCTCACACTGTCATTTCTCCTTTCTGCCTCTCCTTTTCCACTATCCTTTATCCACCTCGGCTCTTAAAGTGGACATGCTGCAGGCTTTCTATGTTAAATTTGTAAAGTAAAATTTTAATCAGAATGGCAAAGAGCTATAAAGAATGAAACCAGTTGCTGTTGAATCTCTTCTGATTTATGACAGCTTCACGTGTGTCAGAGTAGAACTGTGCTTCCTAAGGCTTTCAGTGTCTTAGTTTTTGGAAGTAGATCTCCAGGCCTTTCTTTGTAGGACCCTCTGGGTGGACTCAACCTCCAACATTTCATCAGCAGCACAAAAGGTTAAGTGTGTTAACCCTTTGCTCCAGCCAGGAACTCCTGAAGAATAATTGAATAATTGTCTTTCCTTTGTCTTTACATATATATATATTTTATTTTCAATAACCTATCAAGTAAGTGGTTGAGAAAAAAAATCTGCATTTCTTTTCATGGTAACATCAGTTGAAAGTTGTGAAAAAGAAATTATGTTCAAAGACAGCACCAACTGGAAATCATCATGCAAGCAAAAACTAACCAACCTCATTGATCCTAGTTTTTTTCTGTTTTTCTCCCCCCTCTGATGCCAAAAGTGGAGCCCCGGTGACCCGGTGGTTAAGAGCTTGGCTACTAACCAAAAGGTTGGCAGTTGGAATCCACCAGCTGCTCCTTGGAAACTATGCGGCAGTTCTACTCTGTCCTATAGGGTTGCTATGAGTCAGAACCAACTCGACAGCAATGGGCTTGGTTTTTGGTTTTAATGCCAAAAGCGTATCATGTTGCAAACTAGAAAATGTTAGCTAATGATTAGCAATTTCATATATGCTTAGTATGAAATACCTACTACACTATTTTGTATCTAAGCCACACAAAAGTTTGAACAATACTTTAAAAGTTTAAAAACAATAATATATCATATGACCTTGAAGATCTTGCCCTGGACCAAAAGAAAAGACAATCACTATATATTGCATCTCCTGAATTCATTGCCTTCAACTCCGATGAGCACTTAAAATGTAAATTAAGGAAGAATGCGACTCTCAGGACTAAGTTTGCCTAAACTCCCGAAGGTACAGTGTTACAGATTTTATTTGCTATTAAAAAGAAAAAAAAAATTGCAATTCCGTCAATGTCAGACAGATCTTAAATTCACCCTATTCCATACAGAGGTTTTTCTAGTGGCCTCTGTTCTTTAAATCTGGGACTTATACGAGGAAAAAACAACTCTGTCACAGTTTACCTACGCATGCTGCATGGGGAGCAACTTAATTTCCTCTGTATTTAAAACTGAAATGCTAGCGGGAAGACTTGCCGCTTTATTCAGGTCAGCTGAGTCTCAGGGGTATTTACGTTCATATTCAGAAAACTATGGGGAGATCTGAGGATTTAGTCCGCAGCAGAAGGAATCATCTGGACCAGGGTATTTCCGAGAACTACCTAGTGCCTCACCAGGAGATCTGGACCACCCTGGTGTGCAGGCAAGTACAGAAGGTAGGTAAATACTTTGACCTGTTGGCGACAGGTTGGTTTTTAGGTCAACCCTAAGGATTCTCACGAAGTTTCTCATAATTAAAACCTCTATGCCTTCTTTGAAAGTACAGAAAGCGGAGATTAAATCATGCTTATAGATCTACTTCAGCTGGATCAGCTAAAGGCGGGAGCATATTTCTAGTGGTTTGAATTAGAGGAGACCCCGAGTTACGCGGCCAGTGTTCAAAACACGAGTCCTGAGCAGCTAACAGCAGCACTGAGTTAGTTTGAAGCAAGTGACAGAAGAAAAATTGCATGTTATACAAATGTCTCAAATTTGAAAAATACACCATAGAGAAAAGAGGATTTTTTTTTTTTTTTTTGCTAGCCAAATTGTACTTGATTTTGAAAGAATGAAAACTGAAGACAGACAAAAACTATCCCAAAAGCAGCGGCATAAGGCTCTGTAACAGGAAGAAAGTATCAGCCTGTTGCTGTGTTCCAGGCATAGGTATAACATCTGCTTTCACTTCTTGACAATCACCTATAAATACAAAACCCACAATTTAGGTAGACAAGACATGTGAGTTGGATATGTCCATGAAAACTTTCTAGATTATATATCTTTTTTAGCAAATGCTTCTACAGGATACTAACGGCAAGGCACAGGTGCCAGTCTGATCTCTCAGAAACTCATGCGTAAGACTTTTTGGGATGGCTCCATCTAACCAAACTTAGGGACCAAATCCCACACTGAATCTAATTATGCAGATTTGGAGTTAACATGTCACCCCATCAAGATAGCACGCCTAGACTGAAGGCAGGTTACACAAACTGAGTAACTTCACCCAACCACCAGGTGGTCTGCTTCAAAAACTGCAACAACACAAACCCATTGCCGTCAAGGTGATTCTGACCTATAGGACAGAGAAGAACTGCCCCATAGGGTTTCCAAGGAACGGCCAGTGGATTCAAACTGCCATCCTTTTAGTTAGCAACTGAGCTGTTAACCACTGCGCCACCAACCGTAGCACTCTGGCAAAGTTCACACTAAACCCTGACAATTTGGTCCTTCCATCTCTCTGCTTCTCTGGTTGGCGAATATAAACCTTCCAAAGGAATCTGACTGCAGCTCCAGATTGTGAGTAAAATGTATCAAAACTCCCCTCAAGCACACTCATACGCATCTTTTGTTTGGTTAGTGTTCCTGAAAAAGCAAGCTGCAGGTTTTCCTCAGGGTAATGACGTCCCACAGTAAACACAGAAAGAGCTGAGACAAATCCCAAAGGGTAGAGCTGTGAGGCGAGCATTTAGGGAAAATAGCTCAGGGGATGCAAGTCGCCCCTCAGCTTTGGCTTCTGAACTGACACAGAAATTTCTAATTAAAGTTTACATAATTCATCGTATTATTTGTTAGTTTGTGATAAAACTGTCATATTTAAGAAAAACCACCTCCCAAGTTCACAAAAAAAATTCTCATATATTTTTGTCTAGAATGGACCCGGTGGCCCAAGCAGCTTACAACTGGCTGCTATCCTAAACCTGGTAGTTCAAACCCACCCAAAGGCACCACGGAAGAAAGGCCTGGTGATCTGTTTCCACAAAGATCACAGCCAAGAAAACCCTATGGAGTAAGTCTACTTTGTAACACATGTGGTCACCATGAGTCAGAATCGACTCAATGGCAATGGATTTGGTTTGGATTTGTACTATAAGGTACGATAGCAGCATTTTATTTTATTTCATGCAGATAGTCAACTACAGTTTTTGAAAAGTTTATCTGATTTATAATTCTACCTTGATCAAATGTTTGGTTCCCCTGTATCTGTGAACCTGTGTTTGAGTTCTCTGACTGGTTCCATTAATCTATCTATTCCTATGTGAAGACCATAGATTTTAGTTACTAGAGTTTGATAATAATTCTTGATATTCTGTAGGGAAAATACTTGGTACTTTTTCTATCCATATGAATTTGAGAATGAGCACATCAAGTTTTTCATCAAAGCTTGTTGTTATTCATATTGGAGTTAAATTGAACATATAAATTTTGGGAAAACTATCATCTTTGTTATTCTAAGATTTTCCATACATTTAATTACAGGTTTGCTTATGCTTTTCATTAAAAGTTTATAATTAATTTCCATGGACATTTTCTACAGCTCTGTTAAATTTACTTTAAGTTATTCAGTTTGCTGTTGATATTGTTGTTATCATTTGATTGTTTGGGATTACTTGCAATAATTATCTTCCTTCTTGAACTGGAATTCTTTAACCACTTTATTTTTAATCAGTCCTAGTTTTTTAATAAACGAATTTCAGTAACTATAAATACTACTGAAGCTTAAGTTACACTATAATAGCGTTACTATGTCATTTATTAATCATTTTCATTGAAATATTATGTAACTTCATTAGTGATTTCTTCTCTAATCTATGTGTTATTTAATACTGCATTGTAATCATCTGGCACTATCCTTCTTGTACCTTTTTCTTGCTTATGATTTAGTTGCCTTGTGTTTTAACAAGATTATCTACAGGATATTAATTCATTTTAAAAAGTTGAGATTTCATTCTAGATGTAAAACGTATTCAATTTTACAGAGTTCTCAAGTGTGCATGTGTTACTTACGTCTTGGGGTCAGACGTCTACCTACCGGCTAGCTCAGGCGATCTTTCTGTTTTAGTCATATCTTTTACCCCTATCTTTTACCCCTTAATCAATTAGGTGTCTGCCTGACCTATCAATGTGTAATTGTGCTATATTGCAGTCTTTCGCTGAAATTATGGATTTGTCTATTTATCCTTGAAATTTTGCCAGGTGGTATTTTACGTGGCTCAAATCAATTTTATTATGTATAAGTAATATGACCAGTAAATATTGCTGTTGGATTTTTCTTCTTATAATTATGTAATTTCTCTTTCTTCATTTTCATTTTGCCATAAAATCTACTTTCTTTGACATTAATAATTTTATATTTCAACTTCCTTTATATCATTAAAAACGAAACAACCAAGCCCGTTGCCATTGAGTTGATTTGGACTCATAGCGACCCTGTAGAACAAAGTAGAACTGCCCATAGGGTTTCCAAGGAGCAGCTGGTGGATTTGAACTGCTGACCCTTTTGGTTAGCAGCTCAGCTTTTTTGCCTGTTATTTTTCTGTAGTTTATTTTTAACCTTTCAATGCAATTTACTTTAGGAGTTTATTATCTAAGCGTTATATGAAAAATCTTTTGTGATTACAAAATCTGTCTGTAACAAGTGAGTTTAATCTTTTCACATGTATTATTATTACTGATATAATTGAACTTTATTTCTACAATCAGATTATTTACTTTTTTTTAACCATTGTATATCTTTTATTATTATGTCTTGTTTCATACTTCCTATAGGATGAATACAGTTTTCAATATATCGCCATTATATTTAAAGTCAATTAGCCACTTAACATTTGTGCTTACCATTTTTCCTTCCACACTGGGCATTCTTAATGGTTTACTTTTCTTCCTGAAGTACACTATCCCGAAGTTTTTCAGTATAGATCAATGAGAAACAATTCTCTGTCTTTCTTTTTTTTAAAATGCCTTTAACTTGTCCTTAATATTAAATCATATTTTAGCTAGGTAAGTAATTATAGGTTGGTAGTCCTTTATACTGAACATTTTCGAATTTCTACTGTCTGGCCTTTACTAATCTGATGATAAGTCTCTTGAGAATCTAACTGTCATTCTCTTACAGGCAATATGTCTTTTTCCTTGATAACTTTTAACACCCTCCTCATTAAATTCATTTTTTCTCTTTGTTGTTTAGCAAATCATTCTTGGTGAATTTCTCAGTAGTACTTTGCATTTCATCACTTTTCTTTTTGTGGATAATCTAATGTTTATCACACCATTTAATTTTTAATTTAATGTGTGTAGCTATTTTTTTCAAGTTTTCAAATTCTTCTGCCTTTTAAAAATATCAACTTATTCTTATTTGTTCTAATTTCTTGTCATAATATTTTGCTCTTTTTGAGCTTTATGCCACCTTTTACCTATTGCATAACCCTAAACATATGTATTTGAATCATTTTCCAGACTTTTTCTTTATTTTCTTATGAAATATAATCATCTTCCAATTATATATTCACTTACTTATTTGGTGTCTGTGTGTGTCTGCGTGCTTGAGGAGAAGTGGTGTTTGTCTTTGCGTTTCACCTTCACCAAGGTCTTAAACTGGTAGATTTGGACTCCTGCCATGTGATTACGTTAAGAATATTACAGATTCAGTCATCAAAATAGCAATTCACTTGTCTGATCACAAGGATTTGTTTAAGTCCATCCACCTTTCTCAGCATAGAACTTCACCTAAACTGCACCACCGGCCAGTCTTTTTCTCTCCACCATAAATCAATACTATCCCAGGCCCTGGATTCAAACAATTTGGTTCCAGTTCTTTCCAAGAAGTGGCATGGAAAGTTTCTCTCCCATTGTCCCACAAGAAAATTCCCAGCCAGCCTGCCTTACCTGCTCCCCTGTGTTCCTTAGCTTTTGCCACTCCCTGCCCCTTCCTCCCCATAGTTACGCCTCCTTGCCTTCTCCTTTCATATTTGATCTATTAGTGTTGTGTTTTATGCTTAGGAAGACACTCAAAGCATAAGTAGGGTAACAAGTAAGCTTTTTCTGTTTGTTTTGAGTCTTCCTGAGTCATGCTCCACACTGTAACCCATTGTTATCAATTGGAATTGCAAGGAGGGACCAAATACATATTATTTACTGCTTAGACCCAAAACATAAATTTAAATGTTTTCAAAAATTAAAAAATACAAATTAGTCTCATAGAAATATCATGTTCAATTCATTTAGCGAGAAAATATATTTTGTAAACATTTATCCTTTGAATTTATCTTAGATAACACTTTCTATACTTAACAGAATTTACATTCACTTTTTTTTTTTACCACGATCGTTAAATGGACATTTTTTTCCCCTGTGCTTCCATGAGCTTTTCTAAAGACAGTGTTAAGAATTGAAACTATAATCCAAAATCCTGACTATATGTACTATAAGGACAGAACCAGCATAACCTGTAAAAATTAGAGGACAGAAGAGAAGTAAACACCAACATGAAGGGAGTCTTTCTAAGACATAGGCTGATGCATAATTGTCCAATTTATACACTAACAGCAATGCTTCAGTGGAGATAATTGATTGTAACATTTAAATAGCATTACTTTCTGGCAGCTACAATCCTGCAAATAATTTAAACGATGCACCAAAGGGATTCTTATAAAATAAATTTTATTGTAAAAGATGTTCTTCTAATTTTTCTGATTTTAAAGAACTATGATATAAGTAATTAATGTGCTAATTTTAACTTGAAGTCAACATAAATTGAATCACATTAAAAAAGCAAAACTAGAATTTTACATTTCAAGGTATCTCAGAAATTGTATAGCCTGTAGGTTTTTCTGTTTGTTTCTAACAGAGGTGGAAGTGTCTTTGCATGGTAAACTGAGCTCTGACAGTACTTAACTCATTTCTTCTTGTAATAGCTCAGGAAAAAGGTCTAGACAAAATTTCCTAAAACCCTCAGTGCTTTCCAAGTTTTTACTTGAAAGTTCTAAAAGCATAATTCTCCATGATTACCCTTATATCATGAAATATGTAGAGGAAAGTTGACTGGATTGAGAAAATAGGAAAAAGCTACTTGCATTGTCTTGGTCCCAGTCTACCCAACTCATACCGAGAGAGAATCATTAAGTCTATCGAATACCTGTTACAGGTAAGGATATGTTTGCTTATTTAGAATGCGTATTTCTATAACAGTGTTTGTAAATTACATCCTTTTCTTAAAATGACTCGCATTTTGGAAATGACTTTATATACTAGAGATTGGTCACATTGTGGCAATGTTTTATGTCCTAGTTATATTTAGCTTTACTACCTCGTAGCTCAAGACTTTTGCCTATTTTTTATCTTTAGATAACTCATCTGTTTTGTTCAAATCCACATTTTACTTAAAATGAAATGAAGATGATAGTGGTAACTCACTGAAAATCATTTGTATTTTAAATTTGAAGAAAATGTCTCCCAGGTAGCTCAGCTGGAGTTTAATATTTTCAAATAAATCGCTGCGAGTTTGTCATATCTTTTACAAAATAGGTGGAAAAAACAAAACAGCTTTGATCGCACACTTGATGCTATAGAGCAAATTCATAACTAAAGCACAGTAATCAACAAATACAAAATAATCAAAACTGTGAAGAAAATATTAGTTACAGTCGATCCCAGGGAAGAGACTTAAACACCTCTGTGTAAATGTGAAAACTTTTAACGCTGGCATTAAAATGTATCATGTCCATATTAATTAAAGACAGCATGTCACAGCTCCCTGGTGAAAGTAAATAAAATGAAAACAAAAACACCCTGTTATATTTGTCTCATGTAATAATATAATGCAAATTAAATAATTCATTTGTTTTATAAATATCTTATACAAATGCTATATTTAATTAAATGATCAAATATAATTTCCCAATTTTATAGCCCTAGAGATAGCACTCAGAAACTGTGTGATGTGAACGGGGAGACAAGCCAGCCAGCTGCCATGCAGTCAATTAGGGCTTAATTAAACAAAACCATCAACTCCTGCTAGATTGATCCATCCAAAGTTTTAAAATGTGTCCTTTTAAAAGAGGCAAAATGCTAGCACTATACATGTCTTTGGGGAAGACAACACAGTGAGATTGCAAATATAAAGCTATAGAATTCTAAAGAACCTGGAGGAATAAAGTCCGCACAGGTACTGAACATTTTTCGTTTTCTGAAATCACCCTGCCATCTGAAGCCACAAACTGAGGGTCTTATAAAATGACTGTATTCGGCTAGCCCTGAGCACTTGACAAAGAGTTAAGGAAAAACATAAACTGTGTGTGGTCTTTGAAAAACTTTCCCTTTGTTTTGTTGCCACTCCGTATATGAGTTGATTCTTAGGACAGCGGACTATGTCCAAATCCATCAGTTTAGTATTAACCCTTCGCCATTGAATGGATTCAGACTCACAGCGACCCTATAGTATTACCTGTATAAAATGTTTCGTCATAACTATCAATTCATCCCTCATCAAGTGCATAAATAGGTACATGAGTTTGAAAATTATAGTCTTTAGAAGCTCAAACAAGACAGAACACTGTAGGCACTTTCTATACAACTATATACTTTCTACACAAGAAAAGTGCATAAACGAAATATGTGTGACCTATGTAAACAGAAGCATATTCTCCTTACAGCCATAGTTTTTGAATGACTGATTGTGATGGTTAATGCTCTGTGTGAGCTTGGCGAGGCTCTGATTCGCAGTGGTTTGGCAGACATTGGACTGATTGTTCTTCCATGATGTAGTATAATACGGTCACCTCCATGATGTGATCTGATATGATCAGCCAATCAGCTGAAAGCGGAGTTTTCTTGGGAGCATGGCTTGCCTCCAGTATGTAAATTCATGCTCCAGGACGTCTCCCTCTCTTTCTGTCTCCCTCTCTGCCTCTCTCCCTCCCTCCTTTCGTCTCTTCCTCCTTTCCATTCTCTCTCTCTCCACTCTGCACCCTTCTCATCACTATTTCAAAGGAAGATAAGAGGTGCGTGGTGAAGCATGATTTTTCAAAATGTCAACAGTATCAGACATCTCTTGTGTTCTAAGTAATTATCAATTCACTATGGAATAGTCACTTTTTTTTAAATTTTCATCTTATTAATATATTTATAACATTGATATGGTAGTAAATATAAAATATGCCTAACAATTATGCATTGAACATATTTATATGCTTATTTAAAATCATGTATTCTCTTAGACACACATGTTCCTGCTTGTTAATAAATGCATGACAATCCTAATGGCGGTATCTTTAAGCCACATTATTTATTAAATATGTGAATAATATTAAATTGAAAAGAAAATCACTTCTAACCATCTATCATTTTTTATAATGCTACATTTTCTATTTCAAAGAATTGTAACATATGTAAGTATACCATTTGAATTAGAAAAAAATTAGTTTCTGCTGATTGCACATATGGCGGTCCATTGGGCTCATATACCACTGTCTGCTGTGTTAGCCATACCGTAATGTAACTCCATTAGAAGACTTAAGACTTAAGAATGTACGTAAGTGAATACCTTCCACAACAATCACCCCTTAAATTGAACAGAATTAGCATCTCAGGCGTCATCTGAGTGATTGTAGTGATCGTGAGACATGACTTCTCATTAAAGAGATGGAATAGGATGCCTTGCTATTTGTGGGATGCAAATATCACCCACCAGGATGAAAGGCATTTCAGGCAGTCCCTGACTTATGAGAGGTTTCATTCCTGATGACTCTATTGTAAACAGGTTCTGACGTAAGTTGAACACCTCATTATTTTTTAGTATTCATTATTATTGCTTCTTATTATCAGTATCTTTATCAATTGGATCTTTGTCTTTGGGGGTTGATGTGAAAACAATATCAGCAAATTACGTGCTGCAACACTGTGTGTAGTACATGCTACTAACAATAAGATGTTAAAAAAAATGACGGTCATAAGTGCAGTTCATTACAACTCAAATATGTAGTAAGTCAGGGACTGCCTGTACACAGTAGTCGCAACAATGGACTCAAACATATCGGTGATCATGAAGATGGCTCAGGACCAACAACATTTTGTTCTCCTCTATAAAAGGCCTCCATGAGTTGCAGCCAACTAGACAGCAACTAAAAACAATTAAGCTCTATAGCTATTTTATATTAAATGACTGAATCCATTACAGTATTTGTTAGCACTCACACAATGAAAAAATACAGATTGTGGTTATAATAAGGTCACAATGTGTTCACTGCGAAAAACAAATGAACTTTGAAATATGGGGAGCCTTGGACCACTTATAAACTAGTTCATTGATTATCTCCGAAAATGGCCATCTGGTGGTATCATTTCAAATTGCACTCGTGTTCTAACAGATACACTCTGGTTCTCTGGAGGATGTGGCTAAGCAATTCAACTCTACTTATAGAGATTATAGTAATCAAATGTCCCAATGATATAAAATCATCCCGTGGAATTGGACAGTACGTACTGTAACGGAGCCTCTCCCTGAGAGAAAATTCTCTGAGCTGGAAGGACGCGAGCAGCATCCGAATGAAAGTCAAAAGCTTCAGACACAAGAAAAAGACCTAAAGGTGCCTGTAGCAAGACTGCTTTTTGCCAGTTCCTACCTCACTGCCTTTCCTGGCCTTTGCCTTCCCTTCTCGTGCACTCAGAGACCAGGAGAACTCACACCAGGCCAGCAGTTATCAGATTTTCTTGGACAAAATCACTCTGAATGGTGAGTGCTTCGTAAAATTTCCTAGAGCCAGCCAAACTGATTCTGACTCTGGGGTCCGAGGTGATATTCAAGACTATGCACGTTAAACAAGTACCACAGATGATTCCAGTATCAGTGGAGCAAGCCCCATATTTGTGAAACATTTGATGTATACAATCTGCTATAAAACAAACAAAAAAACCCACTGCTGTTGACCTGATTCCGACTCATAGTGACCCTATAGGACAGAGGAGAACTGCCCCACAGAGTTTCCAAGGAGCGCCTGGTGGATTCGAACTGCTGACTTGTGGTTAGCAACCGTAGCTCTTAACCTCTATGCCACCAGGGTTTCCACTATCAGCTATATTTGCCTAAAATAGATTAACCTCAAACATCTGAATTAAGACATGTACACTGAGGTCCAAGAGAGTATTTGTGGGTGATGATGTTGTTTCTCTGATGATTAAGGGTGGGAGTTTATTGTCTAAATATTGGTATTGTTCCTTACCTAAGCAGGGGCAGACAAATTGTACCTGTGTGCATACCCTCTCTACAGAGGTAGGAGCTAGAAAAAAAGGGTTGGGACTACAATGATTGATTGGGGCAAAATAGTGCACATTTTAGAATTAAAAAAAAAAAAATCCAAAGTTTCCAACCTGAAATAAAATTGTTACTGGCATTAAAAATGCCTATCATGCAAATTGTTCCTCAGGGTCTGTTGGTAGGCCATCTTTACTATAGGTAATATTTGAAATAATCTTTTAAGGCCTGAAGTAGCAGCTGCATTCAAGCAAATTGCAGGTATTTATATTTCTTTTTGGGGTTTTGCCATCCATTTTCAGGAAGGAGTAAATTCCATCCTACCTTCTAGAGGAGGAAATTATTTGGCCCCCCAAAGAGTGTTGAACTGTGTACTCTTGCATGCTAGAAACTGGTCAGAACTAATTTTTTTTAAACCTGATCCAATTTTATGAAACAGATAAAAAATGTTTCAAGGTATAGCAGAGAAGTAGTGGTATAATTAAAATAATTGTTTTAGTGATTATAGTGTTTAACTTATTCAAGTATTTTCATACGCATTTGAGCTTTTCACAAGCTTGTGCTTCTCAATCACACTGAAAGGAAGGTGGGAATGAAAGTCTCCTCTGCAGTAAACAACTGGGACAACTGAGGCTGAAGCAGGTAAATACCTTCTCAAAGGTCGGTCACACAGTAACCTTCAAAGGTTACTCTAAAACTGAGCTCTTACAGCGCCTGCTCCTGTATTCTACAGAGCACCAAGCAGAAGACATAGACCGTTGTTTACTGATGGCTTTTTCTTCAACTACCTGTAATTCCCTCCTTTTCTTCTCACTGTATCATTTTTTTTTAAGTGCATTCTATGTACCATCTTATCTTAGTAGAAGGAGTAACATTCAGACACTTTAAAATGTAGCTCTTCGATTGGGTCAGTGTCTCAGGTGGTACTGGTCATATGGTACACTCATGCTAATTTTGCTAAACCAAAGAATAAAGCCCTATCATAGGAAGCGCCTTTGAAATTATGAACCTTACTAAATTTGTGCTAACTTCGTGCCACAAAGAGATGTTTCATTTCTTTTATTTTTACTGTTTAGGAACATCAAGTAAACGCCTCTAAAATGGTAAAGGAAGGGCGGCCCATTGTCCGTTCACTGACATTCTACCCTCCTTCTTCTGTGTTCAGATTCCTCCCACCCCACGTCCAGTGCCCCCAGTGCTCCCCGAGGTCCTCTGACTGCCTTGCTCCCCTCTACAGGAACCAGACTCGCTGTGCTCCCATTGGAAGAGAAACGAATCCCCAGTTCTGGGAAACTTGTGATCTTGCCCTGACTTTGTGCCACAGTGGGTAAATCCCTGAGATTATTTTGTGTTTCTCTGTCAACAAAGCAGCCTGGGATGGACTTGCACGGTTTCCTCACAGTATAATATTCTGTTCTGTAAACCAGAGCCCTCATTCTCCTCCCTCTTTCTTGTGTCTTTCTTTGCCTCGCACAGCCTTCTAGGCTGCTGTAGTGTAAAATGTTGAGTAGGAACAATAATCCTGGGGATTTTACACATGGTGGTAACTCAGGCCATGGAGGCTTGGTGGAAGTGTGCTAGGGGAGGGTAATTTTGATCAGAGGGATGTGCAGGAGTACCGGTAATATAAAATAATCAGTTTTAAATTATGTGATTTCACTGCCCTGAAATTTCACATCGTAGAACGGTGCATTTTAATCAATAATTGGTTGATGGGCTTCAGGCTAGAAATTACACACCGTTTTCTGTTAAATGACATGGGAGACCACCTGAGAATATTTTTAAAATGTTTAATTTATGAAAGAAACTTAAAAAATAAAAAAAAAAACAAAGAACGTAGTAGCTCATTGGTTTCCAAGGTGTATTTTTTTTCTTAACAATGCAATAAAATTGGAAGAAAATAACAACCTAACCCCTTCTCATTAGCTCCTGGAGATTGTAATTCCATAGTCCCTTTCATGCGCTGGAGAGAAGGGAGAACAGCAAAAGTTTCATCCACAAAGGCCTCAGAGGAGGTGTTTTAATAGACTGGAATCATGGTTGGTGATCGCCCCATAAACGCTCGCAGCTCAACCTCATGGAATGGCTGCGTTACCACCACTGCTGTTTGTGATCAGTGTTAACACACGCAGGCAGCACTTTTCTTCTCTGGTTAACTAGGCTTGTTATTACTGTTTGCTCAGTTTCCTAGGAGATTCATGTACATAATCATGTTAGCGGCTATAAACTGGTGGGAATTGAACCTATTCTACATTTTGAGGGCATTAGGATGCACCAGCTTAGAAGCTACCTAAATTAATGCTTTGCTTTCCAATTTTAAAAACTTCTAGCAGCTCTTAGCTCAGGGTATGTGTGTTGTCAGCATACTTCAAGTAGAGTTTTGACAATTATCAACCTAATTAGATCATTAGACCCAATCAGAATAATGATGTATTGAAAGTGGATTTACTCAGATGTTGCTATTATTGTTATTTGTTTGAATCATTTTGTTATGTTCTCTGTTTATCATATTATTAACCACATAAATGCTATATGTCAATTTAATTTTTAATTAAAATGCAATAAATAATACTTATTTGAACTTAGTTTTATTTTTCTTTTTTACACAATAAATTTAATCTTGTTATCCTATAAATGTATGTTCATTGTAGGCATTAATAAAATGTACATATAAGAAAAAAAGAAACAGAGACAAGAAAAAACACAGTAAACTCACTTATAATCACATAGCACAGAGGCAGTTATCTTTAATATTATATATACCTATATATAATCTAAAATAAATGCCTTAGAGTTCAACCCACTGCAATATGGTTTGTTCCCCCACTGCTCCACAAAAACTTATCTCAACTAAGGTCATGCAAGTCTTTATTGTTGTTAAATCTATTGTTGTTGCTGTTGTTAGGTGCCCTGGAGACAGTTCCAACTCATAGAGACCCTACCTGCAACAGAATGAAACACTGCCCGGTCCTGCGCCATCCTCACAATTGTTGCTATGTTTGAGCCCTTTGTTGCAAGACATTGTGTCAATCCATCTCATTGAGGGTCTTCCTCTTTTTAGCTGACCCTGAACTTTACCAAGCATGATGTCTTTCTCCACGGACTGGTCCCTACTGATAATACGTTCAAAGTATGTGAAATGACATCTCACCATCCTCCCTTCTAAGGAATATTCTGACTGTACTTCTTCCAAGACACATAGTTTTTTTCTTTTGGCAGTCCATGATATACACAATATTCTTCACCAACACCATAATTCAAATGTATCAATTCTTCTTAGGTCTTCCTAATTCTTCTTCAGCTTTCTCATACCTTTGTGGTGACTGAAAATACCATGGCTTGGGTCTCGTGCGCTTTAGTCCTTAAAGTGACATGTTTGCTTTTCAACCCTTTAAAGAGGTCTTTTGCAACAGATTTGCCCAATGCAATACATCATTTGATTTCTTGACTGCTACTTCCATAGGTGTTGACTGTAACTCCAAGTAAAATAAAAATCCTTGACAACTTCAATATTTACTCCATTTATCTTGTTTCTTATTGGTCCAGTTGTGAGAATTTTTATTTTCTTTATGTTGAGGTGTAATCCATATTGAAGGCTGTAGTCTTTGATCTTCATCAGTAAGTGCTTCCAGTCTTCCTCTTCACTTTCAGCAAACAAGGTTGTGTCATCTGCATATCACAGGTTGTTAATGAGTCTTCCTCTAATCCTGAACACTTCAAATACCTTATTATCTACCTCGAATTTTTCCAAACATCTGGTATAGTTTTTTATATATATATAGTTATAGTTTTATATATATATATATATATCTGGTATAGTTTTATATATATAACTATATATATATATATATATATACACAGAGAGAGAGAGAGAGAGAGAAAGAGGAGACCCTAGGTGGCACAAATGGTTAAACACTGGACTAGTAAGTAACCAAAAGGTTGGCAGTTCAAATCCACCAAGAGGTTCCTTGGAAGACAGGCCTGGTGACGACCTGCTCCTAAGAGGTCACAACCTTGAAAACCTTACGGAGCAGTTCTTCTCTGCACACATGAGGCTTCCATGAGTAGGAATCGACTTGATGGTTCCTAGTACAATGCCTGGCATATAATATGGCTCCATATTCATATGGCCTCTAACATATAATATGAATATTGTGTTGAATAAATGATCATGTCCTGCATCTTGAAACACTACCTCTGTTTTCTATTATGACAGTATACCTATTGGATTTTCCACTACCTATCTGGAAAGGCCTTCTAAATCTCTTTCATTTTCATTTTTTCTTCTATACATCCTTTCAATGCTAGTGATTTTCTGTTCTAGATCTTCATCTTTCCCACTCTAACTGACTCTACATGAACTCTTGTGACTTCAATTACTATTTAGGTGTTTATCATTCTCAAATTAAAATCCATCACACATCTCTTCCTAGACACATAAATGTGACTGCTTACCGTACTTTCCTACTTTATAAACACAAGCATCTCAGAAACAAAATGTCCTAAACCATAAAATTCATTTTATTACCCCCTAAAAACTAACTACACCTTTTTGTGAGGTCTTTAGGAATAGCTGTAACTGAAATGGGCTTGGCTATGTTGGATAACAAGACTCCAGTTACAAGAAGAAAAGGAGAGGAATTCAGGACAAGTCTGGTGGAATAACAAGGCCATGATGTTAACTTTGATAAATATGCACTGGCAAACCAAATTATTTCCTAAAGAGTTTGTCAAATTTAGGTTTTCAATCTCTAGATTTGGAGGAAATGTGAATATACGGGTGTCTTAATAATTTAATGCTGCTTTAACAGACATACCACAAGTGGGTATCTTCACAAAGAGAAATTTATTCTCTCACAGTCTAGTAGGTTATAAGTCCAAACTCAGGGGGTTAGCTCCAGGGGAAGGCTTTCTCTGTTGGCTATGGAAGAAGGTACCTGTCATCAGTCTTCCCTTGGTCTGTGAGCATCTCAGTGCAGGAACCTCAGGTCCAAAGGACGTGCTCTGCTCCTGGCACTGCTTTCCTGGTGGTATGAGGTCCCCAATTCTCTGCTTGCTTCCTTTTCCTTTTATCTCTTGTAAGATGAAGGGTAGTGCAGGCCACACACTAGGGAAACTCCCTTTACATTAGACAGGGATGTGACCTTAGTAAGGGTGTTATACAATCCCACCCTAATCCTCTTTAACATAAAATTACAACCACAAAATTGAGAACAAACACACAATACTAGGAATCACAGTCCAGCCAATTTGATACACACATTTTTTGGGGGACATAATTCAATCCATGACAAGAGGTTACTACTAAATGGGTTGGAATTGAGAGAAGGGCTTGGTTAGAGTACTAACCAAGGAACCTAGGCAGAACTGCAGAGTGGTCAATTAGATCAATGAGCCAAACAAGTTAGAAAGGGCTGTAACTCTGTAAGCTTGGAATTACTTTGAATGAAGTAACCATTTGTGCTACAAAGGGAAAGAAATAGATCTACAAGTCTGATTCTCTTAAAAATCTACAACCTATATGGTAACTCAGGAACAATCTAATGAATATAGCTGAGCATAGCTAGATGAAAAGTACACTAAGTTATGAGCTCCTTGAGTCACTATGAATCAGAAACGACTTGAAGGCAATGATTTGGGTATTTGTTTGTTTTGGTATTGGGGAGGGAAAAAAATGTCTTATTCACATTTCTATCCTGGTATCTGTACACAGTGTCCAGAACACAGAGACTGTAAATAATTTGAATAAGTTAAGTGAATAACTGAAAGAATTAAACAAATACTAAGTAGATTCATTAAAGGATAATAAATTCTGACTGATAAGGTAAAAAATAAAAAAAGCTTTCACAAAACTGATGGGGTGTGAATCAGGCGTTGAAAAATAAGTAAGTTTTTTAAGAGACAAAGAATAAAGTTGAAAATTAAAAACACCACATAGTAAGTAGCCCATAAGAGCAAAAACATGGTGTAATCAGCAAAGCTGACTGGTATGTCAGGAACATAGGGTAAGTAAGAATATCAATTTAATAAATCAGATTGATTAACTATAGTATGAAAAAAGATATAGTGATGACAAATGTATCTGTGATATATTTTCTCAAATGCAAAAATTATTATAAGGCTGAGGAAAAGATAAACACCATGTTACCCACTTCAGCAGGAGTCCCTGCATGGCAAAGTGGTAAAGTGTTTGACTACTAGCCGAAAGGTTGGCAGTTCAAACTCGCCCTGCAGAGCCTTGGAAGAGAGGCTTGGTGATCTGCTTCAGAAAGGTCACAGCCTTGAAAACACAGTTCTGTACATATGTTGTCACTATGAGTTGTAATCGACTCAATGACAACTAACAATAACCACCCACATCAGTGGTCCAGAATATTGAAATATCACCAGAATCTCGATATAGCCTACTGTGTGACAGCCCTAAAAATCCAGGCACATGACCTTAATAAAATGGTTGACCAGGTCTGGACTCCACTTTGATTATGAATTTAACTTTTCCCTTAAGAATACAGCTTCTGACCTCTGTAACTTTCCACTGTCTCCTGCAAAATAACTTGTAACTCAGGAAATATTTTTATTTGTGGTTAGGCTAAATAAGGATATCAACAAAGCATTCATGAGGGATCTTGACTGCAAATGGCCTATCAGAAATCTTTGACACAAGCAGCCCTTAGGAAATGTTCTGCCCAAAATAATATTTTAACAGAGTATTCTTGGAAAGAATGTCTTATGACCACCCTGCATACCTTCCTTTAGTCACATACTTCTGCAATTTACAAAGGTAACCAATCTAAATATCCCACATATGTACTTCACACCAATTCCTGCTCATTCCTCGTTTCCAATTCTCATGCCTCTCACTTCCCTAAAACTGTAAGCGCAAATCAGAAATACTGTACTATAAGTTCCTGATTTGCAATATAAATGTACCTATGCACCTTCAGTTCTCTGGAGTGCTCAATTTCACTTTGTGAACTAAACATGTCCCTGGTTCAAACTGTTTCTCAGCCTTGAATAAATCTCTGCTTTTATGTTAACAGAGTACGTGCTCTTATTCGTTGACGTTTAATGGTGTCAGAAGTGGGATTCAAAGGCACATTGTCTTCTGGGGCGGCCAAGGAGTCATGAACACGGAACTTTGGTACCAGCTCGTTGAGCTCCTATGTCTTCATGGGCCCTGGGGCATCATCCTAAGGTAAATAACCTCTTGAATCAAGCTCTGATTTCTTGCATTGCGTTCTTCAAGATTTATTGTTGGCTTTCACTTCGGCTTTCATTCTTACCTTGCTCTAAGTGTTTTGATGATTTATTTGCCAAGTTAAATTTGGTGTGGCTGTTACCATGAAACTTCCCAGTTTAATAAGCACAGACTTCGAGGGGATCAAAGTCTCAGCCCATTAAGTTTGAACTCACCTAACATTTTTAAGTGCACATTAAAGTTTCTCAGTGAATATTCAGGTTTTAGTGCACATTCGTTAACATGTGAAATTCACTGTTTCAGTAGAGTATGGAATGCTAGCTTTAAGCACTCTTCAGGACCACCTTTGGGCACCCCAGCAGCTTATATGAACAAACATTTCGGGACTTATACCTACCTCTTTTTGGATCACTGGCATGCCTTTGCTACAGACAGTTTAGTGAATCAGTGGACTTTATGAGACTCTTTGAGCTGGATGAACTAATTTTTGTGTGCAGTAAATTATAAAAGAAACGTTCCCAAATTCGGCAACCATAATGGGACACCCATTTCACCTGACATCTAGAAGCCTCTAAAAGACATCAAAAAAGTAAATTTTCTAATAAAATGGCTTTCATGCAAGATAGCATTTCAAAATTAACTTAATAACAGAAAGAAATGCAATGTTAGGAGGGGTGGGGACAAGATGGCGGAGTAGTCAGAAGCTTCCGGTGGACCCTCTTACAACAAAGACCAGGAAAAACAAGTGATTCAATTATATATGGCAATCTGGGAGCCCTAGAACATCAAAGGCAGAGTTGAGGACCCAGACTGTGTGGCAGGGGGAGGGAGAGTCAGTTCGGAAGCAGCTAGGAGTTGCCAACCTGACCCAGAGAGAGCTTGAGACCTTCAGGCCTGAACAGCTCATGGGTGAGCAGTAAGGCATGCAAGCGGCGGTGCTTGGGAGGCTCATTTTCCACACTGGGAGAGAACCAGTGCCAGAGAGTCTGCACGGCCACCCAGAACCAGTGAGAAGCACCCCTTGATCGGCGAAAGATAAGTATTGCATACGGCTTACCATGCTGATCAAAAACACCCCCCCCTTAGGGAAAAACTTCTTTCCCATTTACCTCCCCACTCCCTGCTCTACACTGAGTCCCGGACCAGCTTCAACAATTGATGAATCCCCTGGGCCAGAAGTAGGATCAGTGAGACGCCTGGAGCCATTCTCCTGGCAATGGAAAATGAAAATCAACAAACAGGGAAAAAATAAACTGCCGGCTCCCCTAAGCCAGGAACCCAGGGTAGGCACAGCTCCTTTGCCTAGGCACAGGCATAAGGGATCCACGGACTTTGAGTGCCTTTCCCCCTGCATAGACTTGTGTGGACCCATCTCAACAGTGTAAGCCCTCATTACCACACTACAAGATGGTATATACCAGAACTCTAACTTTAATTGTTTCAGCTGTGAAGTGACATTTGACACTGCTCTGCCCATTAAGCAGGGTCTTCACCTACCCGCATCAGGGGCCTGAGGATTGGTGGCTCCACCCATGCCACCTAGCCACCTTAGGAGCCCACAAATAAGAAGTACCCCCCAGTCCTTACAGCCAACAGCATTAGGTAAACATAGTCCAGTTGCAAAACCCACCCACCTATGCACTCTAGGGAACAGGGACACGCCTTCCTCCTGGACCCTCAGGGCAGCTGTCAGCCTGCTACCTTGCTCAGACTGTGTCCCCCTGTTGCAGCCAGATGCCTGTGCCTACACAAATCATCCATGCATGTCTAGGACTGTGAGAGCCTACACGATACACTTGGTGTCTGTCTACCTGGGCACCTGAGCTGAGTCCATACAGGAGGAGTGGGTGGATTCCTGAGCTCACATACCTAGTAACAGATCTAACCACCTGGTAACAAGACATTAGAGCTTCAAAGGTGCCAATAATCAAACTAGCTCATACGAGCAGCCTATTTGGGCATATCAAAACAAAACAAGAAGCTAGGACACAGTAAGAAAACTTAAAATAAATAAATACAATAGCTTATTGATGGCTTGGAGACAACAGTCAATATCAAATCACATAAAGAGGCAATCCATGATGGCTTCAGTAAGCTCCCAAAATAAAGAATCTAGAAATTTTCCAGAGGACGAAAATTTCTTGGAATTACCAGAGGTAGATGTAAAAGAATAGTATACAGTACTCTGCAATAAATTAGGAAGGAAATTAAGCAAAATGCAGAACACACAATAGAGGAAATTAAAAACATTCTAGAAGAGCATAATGACAAATTTAACAGGCTGCAGGAATCCACAGAGAGACAGCAATCAGTTTCAGAATTAGATAACTCAAGAGAAAGTCATAGGAGCAGAATTGAGGCAATGAAAGTCAGAATTAGTGAGATTGATGATAAAGCACTTGACACCAACTTATTTGAAGAAAAATCAGATAAAAAGACTAAAAAAAATGAAGAAAACCTGAGAATTATGTGGGACTCTATCAAGAGAATTAACCTATGCGTGATTGGAGTACCAGAACAGCAGGGGATAAGAGAAAATACAGAGAGAATTGTTGAAGCTTTGTTGACAGAAAACTTCCCTGATATTGTGAAAGATGACAAGATATCTATCCAAGATGATCACAGAACTCCACATAAGGTAGATCCCAAAAGAAAGTCACCAAGACATATTATAATCAAACTTGCCAAAACCAAAGATAAAGAGACAATCTTAAGAGCGGCTAGGGATAAACGAAAAGTCATGTACAAAGGAGAGTCAATAAGAACAAGGATGGAACAAAGAAATTCATAGAATTAAACGAGAATGAAAACACATCCTAGAACCAGAACCTTTGGGACACA
>NW_004444025.1:8078336-8079837 GCF_000243295.1 Trichechus manatus latirostris
CCCAAAGAATCCACAAGAAAACTACTGGAACTAATAGAAGATTTCAGTAAAGTTTCAGGATACAAGATAAACATACAAAAATCAGTTGGATTCCTTTACACCAACAAAGACAACCTCGAAGAGGAAATCACCAAATCAATACCATTTACAGTAGCCACCAAGAAGATAAAATTCTTAGGAATAAATCTAACCAAAGATGTAAAACATCTATACACAGAAAACTACAAGACACTACTGCAAGAAACCAAAAGAGACCTGCATAAATGGAAAAACATACCTTGCTCGTGGATAAGTAGACTCAATACTGTGAAAATGTCAATTCTCCCCCAAGCGATCTACAGATACAATGGAATCCTGATCCAAATTTCACTGGAATTTTTTAATGAGATGGAGAAGGAAATCACCAACTTCGTATGGAAAAGAAAGAGGACTCGAATAAGTAAAGCATTACTCAAGAAGAACAAATTGGAGGCCTCACACTACCTGATTTTAGAACCTATTATACTGCCATGGTAGTCAAAACAGCCTGGTACTAGTACTACAACAGATACATAGACCAATGGAACAGAACTGAGAATCCAGACATAAATTCATCCACCTGTGAGCAACTGATATTTGACAAAGTCCCAAAGCCTGTCAATTGGGGAAAAGACAGTCTCTTTAACAAATAGTGCTGACATAACTGGGTATCCATCTCCAAAAAACTGAAACAAGACACATACCTCACACCATGCACAAAAAATAATTCAAAATGGATCAAAGACTTAAATATAAAATTGAAACTGATAAAGATCATGGAGAAAAAGCAGGGACAATGCTAGGAGCCCTAATATGTGGCATAACACAACACAAACCATAAGTAACAATGTACAAGCACTGGAAGAGAGACTAGATAAATGGGAGCTCCTAAAAATCAAACACCTATGCTCATCAAAGACTTCATCAAAAAAGTCAAAAGACAAACTACAGACTGGGAAAAATTTTTTAGCTACGACAAATCCAATCATCATGTAATATCTAAAATCTACATGATACTGCAAAACTTCAAAAACAAAAAGACAAATAACCCAATTAAAAAATGGACAAAGGATATGAACAGCACTTCGCCAAAGAAGATATTTAGGCAGGTAACAGACACGTGAAGAAATGCTTACGATCATTAGCCATTAGAGAAATGCAGATCAAAACTTCAATGAGATATCATCTCACCCCAACAAGGCTAGCATTGATCCAAAAAACACAAAATAATAAATGCTGGAGAGGTTGTGGAGAGACTGGAACACATACACTGTTGGTGGGAATATAAAAGGGTACAACCACTTTGGAAATTGATTTGCCACTTCCTTAAAAAGCTAGAAATAGAAGTACCATATGATCCAGCTATCCCGCTCCTTGGAATATATCCTAGAGAAATAAGAGCCATCACACGAATTGATATATGCACACCCATGTTCATTGCAGCACTGTTCATAATAGCAAAAAGATGGAAACAACTTAGGTG
>NW_004444025.1:8080255-8115817 GCF_000243295.1 Trichechus manatus latirostris
AGTAGCCCAAGAGACAGAAAGGGCCACATAAACCAGAGACTTCATCAGCCTGAGACCAGAAGAACTAGATGGTGCCCGGCTACCAATGACTGCCCTGACAGGGAACACAACAAAGAGTCCCAGAGGGAGCAGGAGAAAGGTGGGATGCAGAACTCAAATTCTAGTAAGAAGACCAAACTTAATGGTCTGACTGGGACTGGAGGAACCCTGGAAAGCATGACCCCTGGATTCTCTATCAGCCCAGAACTAAAAGAATTTTCAAGGCCAACTCTTCAGACAGTGATTGAACTGGACTGTGGGACGTAAAGTGATACTCGTGAGGAGTATGCCTCTTAGCTCAAATAGATACAAGAGACTAAACGGGCAGCTTCTGTCTGGAGGTGAGATGGGAAGGCAGAGAAGGTTAGGAGCTGGTTGAATGGACATGGGCTATCAGGGGTGGAAAGGAGGAGTGTGCTGTCACAGTATGGGGAGAGCAATTAGGGTCACATAACAATGTATGTATAAATTTTTGTATGGGGAAAAAAAAAAGGAATTCAATGTCAGATGCCTGCCCCTATTCCTGCTGCCTTTGTCTCCTCTGCCCCTCTGCTGACCCCACTCTTCTTTCCATCCATCTTTACCTTCTTATTTCCCTACTAAAACCGTTTCTGAACTTTTTTTTCCTAAAGAGACTGCTAAAGATCCATTAGAAAAACCAGTCTCAGTGATTCCTTTTAAAATAAAATAGCCCAAGGGAGCAAATAAACTTCCTCGGGTTATCTTTCCTCCTTGGTCTAAAGCTGAACTTTGCACTATTGCAAAAGGATTTCCTCACCTTCATGAAGATCCCCAAAAGTTCACGCAGGAACTTAGAATTTTGATAGACACTTAGGAACCATGTTCACCAGACCTGTACCAACTTATAAACATGCTGGTACCAAAACAAAAACAAAAAAACAAAAAACAAAGCCGTTGCCGTTGAGTCGATTAGGACCAGGGAAAAACCTGAAATAGATGAAAGAAGCCAACTGGAAACACCCAGAAAAAACTCCTTGACTATACAAGCAAATGCCCCTATTTTTAACATCTTTAATAAGTGAGCCTGGACTTCCCTGTACTGGAATGCTGGTTTAGGGTTCAAGTTCAAAAACACCGTAAGCTGAATGTACTAGAAGTAATTTGGAATCTCATTGATTAAGAAAATGAGTTCCCATTTAAGTTGTCTTTCCTTTCTTCTAAGGAACTTTTGTTTGATGCTCAGGATTTGTCACAGAGTCTGATATCCCTGCATCTGAGAATCTGATAAATTAGTAAGTATTACCTAGAACTTGATTGTGTATAAGTCGAGTGCAAAGCCCAGGATAAGGTATGCCTAGAGAGAGCTGTGAGGAGGAAGGGGAGAAGCAAGCCGGGAAGAACTGGATTGTTGGGCACTCCATCTATTCCAGACTGGGGTTAAATACGCCAGGGGTGGAACTGCTACTCCCTCTGCACATCCCGGATTAACTGCAGGCAGTGAGGGTATGTGGGTCAGCAGGGTCATTAATGCACGAACTAGTCAGTGAATAGATTTTTTTCTACTGTCATAAATGTGAAATGATGTATAACCAGAGTCAATAAATAAGGAGAGGGTGTGAGGAGTAGGTGTATTAAATTATAATATTCTTTTAAAGAACTCATTCTAATCAGCTTTGTGCTTATATGAATTGAATATTCCTAATATTCCCAGGATTTAATAAGAATGAACTCATTCTGACGAAAGTTTTTGTTTTGTAGCATGTCAGCTGTGATGGTTCAGTTGTGTGTCAACTTGGGTGGGCCATAAAGCTGGATGTGCACAGCAGCACTCCATCATTAAACGGAAGTGGTATATACGAGATTGGGCCCTAGCAGGACGTGAAGGCACAAGTAAGTTTCATGAGGAAGTGGCCCAAATGCCCATGGGCTTCACTCCTGTCACATTACCTTCCATCTCCGAGTCTGCACCTATGGCCTCATGGGGAGTTCCTTATGATCATTTGACTGACGAAGCGAACACTTGTGCCTGGTTTACAGATGGTTCTGTGGGATATGCAGGCACCACGCGAAAGTGGACAGTGGCAGCACTACAGCCCCTTTCTGGGACCTCCCTGAAGGACAGTGACGAAGAAAAATCCTCCCAATGAGAAGAAATTTGAGCAGCGCACCTGGTTGTTCACTGTGCTTGGAAGGGGAAATGGCCCGATGTGCGACTGTATATTGATTCATGGGCTGTGGCCAATGTTTTGGCTAGATGGTCAGGGGCTTGGAAGGAATATGATTGGAAAATTGGAGATGAGGATTTATGGGGAAGGCGTATGTGGATAGACCTCTCTGAATGGGCCAAAGGAGTGAAGATATTTGTGTCTCATGTGAATGCTTACCAAAGGGTGACCTCAGCAGAGAATGATTTTAACAATCAAGGGGTTAGGATGACACGTTCTGTGGAAACCAGTCATCTTCTTTTCCCAGCTACTGTCGTCATTGCTCACTGGGCTCATGAACAAAGTGGCCATGGTGGCAGGGATGGAGGTTATGCATGGGCCCAGCAACATGGACTTCCACTCATCAAGGCTGACTTGGCTACAGCCCCTGCTGAGTGTCCAATCTACCAGCAGCAGAGACCAACACTGAGTCCCCAATATGGCAACATCTCTCGAGGTGATCAGCCAGCAATCTGGTAGCAAGTTGATTACACTGGACCACTTGCATCATGGACAGGGCAGCGTTTTGTCCTTACTGGAATAGACACTTACTCTAGATATGGATTTGCCTTCCCTGAAAGCAATACTTCTGCCAAAACTACAATTCGTGGACTCACAGAAATGTCTTATCAACCGTCATGGTATCCCACACAGCATTGCCTCGGATCAAGGTACTCACTTCACAGCAAATGAAGTGCAGCAGGGGACCCATGTTCATGGAATTCACTGGTCTTAATGCTTATGGAATTCACTGGCCTTACCATGTTCTCCATCATCCTAGAAGCAGCTGGCTTGATAGAAAGATGGAATGACCTCCTAAAGACACAATTTATGGCACCAGCTAAATGGTAATACCTTGCAGGGTTGGGGCAATGTTCTCCAGGAGACTGTATATGCTCTAAACCAGCGTCCAATATATGGTGCTGTTTCTCTTATAGCCAGGATTCATAGGTCCAGGAATTAAGGGGTGGAAATGGGAGTGGCACCACTATTACCCCTAGTTGACCCACTGGCAAGCTTTTTGCTTCCTGTCCCTGCGACCTCATGCTCTGCAGGTCTAGAGGTCTTAGTTCCAAAGGGAGGAATGCTCCCACCTGGAGACACATCACTGATTGCATTGAACTGGAAGCTAAAATGCCACCTGGCCACGTTGGTCTCCTTATGCCTCTGGATCAACAGGAAAAGAAGGGAGTTACAATACTGGCTGATATGACTGATCCTGAGGAAACTGGATTGATATTACATAATGGAGGTAAAGAAGAGTATGTCTGGAATGCAGGAGATTCCTTAGGGCATCTGTTAGTACTACCATACCCTGTGAATAAAGTCAATGGAAAACTATAGCAACCTAATTCCGACATGACTACTAATGGTCAAGCCCTTCACGAATGAGGGTTTGGGTTACCTCACCAGGCTAAGAACCACGACCAGCTGAGGTACTTGCTGAGGGTGAAGGGGATACAGAATGGGTGGTGGAAGAAGGTAGTTCTAAATACCAGTTACAGCCACATGACCAGTTGCAGAAATGAGGACTGTAATTGTTATGTGTATTTCTGCTTGGTATGTGTGCACAAAATATTTTTGTTTTCTTCACTTATAAAACATAAGATGCAAACAGGGCTAGTGTGTTTTCAGTTGTACGTGTGTTAGTTGTATCATGTTAGGCACAAGTATGACTTTGTAATTGTCTTTGTCCAGAGATTATGTATGGTTTGTGGAGATGTGTACAGGTGCGAAGTTGACAAGGGTTGGATGTGATGGTTAAGATTGTGTGTCAACTTGGCTGGGCCATGATTCTCAGTGTTTATATGTGATTACTCCCATGATGGGATCTGCTGTGAGTAGCCAATCAGTTGCAAGGGAGTTTCCTTGGGCACGTAGCCTGCATCTGAATATAAGCGGATGTTCTGGCTTTTGCCCTCTCTGGATCCTGCAGCTGGCTCCCATTCATCTGAACTCCTGTTCTTGGTACCTGAGCTAGCAGCTTACCTGCTGAACTTGGAATTCATCAGTCTTCACAGCCTGTGAGCAAGAGTCCTGCTCTTCGATCTGCTGATCTTGAGTTCACCAGCCCCTGTAGCTACGTGAATCAGGGGAAGCCTTGTGGTCTTGCCTGCCGATCTTGGGATTCGTCGACCTTCCCAGCCTGTGAGCAAGAGCCCTGCTCTCTGAACTGCCCATCTTGTGTTCACCAGCCCCCGCTGCTGCTTGAATCAGAAGTCTCTATCCTCATCCACAGACTTGGGATGTTCCAGCCTTTACAATCACATGAGCCATTTCCTGGATATAAAGCTTTCTCTCTATATATATGTTTATATGCTTTACTGGTTTTGCTTCTCTAGAGAACCCAGCCTAAGACATCGCCTTAAAAGCAGTTTCCAAAATATTTTTAAGTAACTTAGGCTAGGTTGTGTTTATGGAATGTGTTTTGTAAAGGGAAAATACAGTAATTTTGTCCTAAAATGAAAGAAACTGGTTGTTATGGAATTTAGAAGGATATGGAAGGTTATTAAGGTTAGAAGAAAGTTAAATAGAAAGTTAAGAAGTGGTGAAACTACTTACCAAGGGAATATAAAAATTAGATGGAAAGAATTGTTATCTCTTGCCTTTCAAAGTATCTAGATCTACTTATACATATGCAAATGAATTGAGGTTAACTGATTCTTGATAATGAACATCTGAGACCCACACTTCTCCAGAGAAGATTTTGAAATGACCCTTCCCAACCAAATGAAAACATTTTTAGGACAAAAGAAAATTTAAAAAAAAAGAGGGAGAGAGACTATTTAGACAAGTTTTACTTTGAAAATAATTATGTTTTGTGGTAGACAGGCTCTTATTTTTTATGCCACAGAAATATTATGAGCCTGATAATGAATATGTTCATTTTTACTGTTTAAAGGGTTGTACTATAGGCGATATATAACAAAAACAAGAAATTTTAAAGTTTTATGAAAAAGGAATTTATTTGATAGAGTCAAAGTTCTTATCTGCTATAGCTAGAGGTTTGCTAGGTGAATTTATAAGGGCCTTAATGTCAAAAAGCAAAGAATTGGGTTTCTCGCTGTTACGATAACACAATTTTCTTTGATTACTTGATTGAAAAGTTAATTTTATTCTTTGTGCAATCTGCCTCCCAGGCAAGGCAGAGTAAATTCTCTTGTCTTTAGAAGAAGCTGAGGTTTTTAATCTTTAAGACCTTTGGTTAGATGATTCAAGTATTGTTTCTTGGTGACCTATGATAAACTCCTGACAACTTTGAAACTCCATGGAAAGCCACAAAAGATATGTTTCTGTTTTATCAAGAGATAAATGTTAAAAAGGGTTTATTTAATATACTATGAATTACATGATAATTCAGGATAAATGCCAACTTTTCTTTGGGCTGAAATTTATATGTTAATGATGCTTATGAGTTGGAATTGAGTCAATGGCAATAGGTTTGGGTTTTTTTTTTTTTTTTTTTTGAGTTTGGATGCTTACCTGATATTAGACAATGACTGCATAATATTATGTCATAATTTTATTATTTCAGTTGCTAACTTGATCACAACCTTGTTTCCTTTGAATCTATCATCATGAAAGCCAGTGGTTTTAACTGGAAAATTCACATCTTTTTCCCATGAAGATTTTATTACTATGCAGATGGTTAGAGATTTGATAATCTCGGTATATTCTTGGTATATCCTGACTATATGGTATTGTGTCTCAAGATTATTATGTGTTATACTCGAAGACCTTTGAAAATAAGGCTACTCATTATGTTTAGAAATATTTTCTTGTTTTTTAATTTGACTTTATTTAACTTTGCATTGGTTTTGTAATAAATTCCCATCACGTCTTTCACTTTTAAGAATTATTATTATAAGTTAACCATGGACATTTTGAGTTGTCATCTACAGGTAAGTTTTACTTTACTAGTTCACTAAAAATGTGTGACCAAAATATTTCAACAAAAACAGACTATATCAGTCTTATGATGAAGAATCTGTGATGTTTTTAATGTGGATATTGTTGGACTAAATCAAGATTTCTAGAACTCTTATGTAGAAGCTGTTGAAGTTTTTAGACTGCTTCTCACCTAGAATTGCACGAAACCAAAATTAGTTATATAGGACTGAATAGATTAAAAGGATTACTCTAAGGTTTATGTGAGAGCATTTCTGATGTTCAACATTCTATTATCTAGATATAAGAAATCATTTTTCTTTCCCTTATTAGTCTAGATCTGTATTTCAATGGTATAATCATTTAACCTTTATTTTTGTACCTTAAATAGGATTAGAAGATGTTAGGTCACATGCCATAATTCCGACTGAATATATCCAGAGTATTTTGAATGATTCTACCCGCAGACTGTAAGAAATGAATACTGAAATGACTATGAGAGAAATAGTTGATCAAAATCGAATGGACCTCGGCATCGTTACTACTACACAAAGAGGCACCAGTTATTAGAACTGATTGTTAATGTTGAATCTTAACGATCTTTTTCCTTCCTTAAATAAATTACACTTTATTTTGGAATTTTTCTCATGTTTCTATTATTGTAAAATGCTCTAACTTCCATAATTAATTCTGCTTTAAAAGGATATTTTTCACAGGCTGAAGAGGGCTTTGACGTCTAGAAGTTAGAATTCGAAAATCTACCTAACACTGCCCCAGCAGAATACGTACATTGAGAAAAAACATAAATTGAAAGTCTCCCTTGAACCTTGTTGGAAAAGACTATACTTATTCCTTCTGACTAACCCTTGTGCTGCTAAATTACAGGGGATCAAAACTTGAATTCACCCGTCCCAACTGAAGAAGGCCACAGCTCTTAACTGGACAGTTCGACTCACAGAGGGACTTAAACTGAAGTTCAAATGTCCCGGTGGCCAGAAGCAGATGACTCCAGAAGTAGAACACTGCCCCCAAGATCACAGATCAAGTGGTTGAAATTCTTTGGACTTTTCAAGTAGCTGAAATCCTTGAACTTTGGTTTTTACTTGCTACCTTTCTTATAGTGATGCTTTTATTATACACTCTGGACATCATTACTTGGTAATGCAAACCATTGAAATCATTGCACTTTGTTTGGAACTTATTGCTTTTGAGATTGCCTTGTTTTACCAACTTTGGTTTATTGACCGAAAAGAAGTTTCTATGCAGAGTATTGACATTTTTGCCATTTGCTTCATGCATATAGATAGTCTCTTAATTAGTTGCTGTATTGCACTATTTAGGCATTAGCCCTTGCTTTAATATTCTCCCTTTTGCACGCAAATAAGTGAAGGAAGATTTATTTTATCATGTTGTTGTTGTTAGGTGCTGTCTACTCAGTTTTGACTCATAGCGACCCTGTGTACACCAGAATGAAACACTGCCGAGTCCTGTGCCATCCTCAAAATTGTTACTTCGTTAGAGTCTATTGTTGCAGCCACTGTGTCAGTCCATCTCAGTGAGGGGCTTCCTCTTTTTTGCTGACCCTCTATTTTACCAAGCATGATGTCCTTCTCCAGGGACTGGCCCCTCCTGATAACATTTCCAAAGTACATGAGATGAAGTCTAGCCATTCTCTCTTCTAAGAAGCATTCTGGCTGTACTTCTTTCCAGACAGATTTGTTCGTTCTTCTGGCAGTTCATGATATATTCAATATTCTTCACCACCACCATAATTCAAAGGCATCACTTCCTCTTTGGTCTTCCTTATTTATTGTCCAGCTTTTGCATGCATATGAGGTGATTGAAAATACCATGACTTGGGTCAGAGGCACCTTAGTCCTCATGGTGACATCTCTGCTTTTTAACACTTTAAAGAGTTCTTATACAGCAGATTTGCCTAATGCAATACATCATTTGATTTCTTTTTTTTTTTACTCTCCTAACAAAATCTATTTATTGTTAAAAATGCCCATGGAACATATGAGACCATTTTCACCATCCATTCCAACAGTAGAGTTTGAGGGCCTCTTCCATTTGATTCTTAGGTGCTATGGGGACTAGAAGTTGTTCAAGGTGTAGGCTCTGCTTCAAGGAACTTGTAAAATGTAAGAGTGCCTTGGAAACCCTATGGAGCAGTTCTACTCTTTCCTGTAGGGTTGCTGTGAGTTGGAATTGACTCAACAGCAATGGGTTTAATGGATGGCTCGGTAGAATCCTTGTCTTTCATGTGGGAGACCTGGGTTCGATTCCTGGCCCACGCACCTCAAGCAAGCATAGCCACCACCCATGTATCAGTGGAGGTTTGCAGGTTGCTGTGATGCTGAACAGGTTTCAGTGGAGCTTCCAGACTAAGATGGGCCAGGATGAAAGGCCTGGCAATCTACTTCCAAAAAATCAGTCAGTGAAAACCTTATGAATCACAGTAGTCCAATCTGCAGCTGATCATGAGGATGGTCAGGACAGGGTGGCATTTTCTTCAGTTGTGCAGGGCGTCACCATGAGTTGGGGGGCCAACTCAACAGCTACCAACAATAACAAAGACACTGGATCAGAGCCCTGAAAGATTCTGGGGTACTGGTAACAGTGGGGCTGCCACACTTGGCCACATTGATTTCTGTCTGTCTTCTTGTTAGCTGAGAAAAATCCAATCTATATGCTAACCAACAAAGGAGTAAGAGTAAAGTTCTACTAATCCATGTTTCTGGAGTTTCCATCTTTAGAAGGTTAAGACTTTCACTTTTTAGTCTAATATGTATGTTCAGCCATTTTGATTCATGCCTCCCTGTTCTTTATGTGCTCTTAAGATTAAAATTCAGAGACTTTGGATACAAAACAATCCTGATACCCAACTTTGAGTTGATAAAGCCATCTGTTGAATGCCTGTTTTATTCCAGGTCTTTTGTATGCATGATCTCCTAGTGTTTTTGCAATAACTCTGAAAGGAGGTCATTTGATTTCTTGACTGCTGCCTCCATGGACGTTAATTGTGGATCCAAGTAAAATGAAATCCTTGACAATTTCAGTATTTCCCCCATTTAGCATGATGTTGCATATTGATCCATGTAAAAATGGTGTGGGGGTGGTGTTTAACTTCCTCTGACTTCACAAAGTGAAAGGAGAATCAAGATCAATGGCCCAAGGCTGATTCCATTGAGATGGAGGCCAGACATTCCTCCTCTCTCCGCCATCTTTACCAATTTTGACGTCAGCAGTCCCTCCCACAGCACTCTACTTCTCTGCTGGCTTCGAAATTCATTGCAATGGCCACACGGAACTCACAGACAATACTCAGGATTATGGGGTTTATTATGGAAGTAACAGGTTACAATTTAGTTTGAGGAACACTCAGGATATAGTTCTTCCATCAGGACAGACTCTTCTCGGATGTGGTCACAGGCATGCCTCTTTCTGACCCTCAACCTCTGCCCTACTCAGACGAGTGTTACAAAGCTCTTTTACCTCTGCCAATAAGCACGCAAAGGCACCCCACTCCACCAGTAAGCCTTGGCCCGGAGGTGCTCAGTTCTAGCTCTGTGGGTTGGCAAACCTAGCTCCACCAAGTGCCTGGAGGCATCCTACTCATCCAGCAAGCCTCCTGCCCAAAGGCACTCAGGATTTTTGCTCCGTGGGCTGGGAAGCCCACCACATCCTCTCCTGCTGCTGGTCTCTCCTGTTGCTGATTCTCTGCCACTGCTTCTGACCATCTGCTGAGTTACAGCTCTCTCTCTGTCTCTCTCAGTCTCCTGGTTCCAGGAGCTTCTGGGGTCCCTAGCGTTCCACTTCAGTTGTTCTTTCCTGGTGGTGGTGGGATCCTCTCTCTCCTGCCTCTGGAATGGCTCACCTCAAGCCCAGCACGATGGCAAAACTGACCAATCCCTTTGGTGGGCCACCATTATCCTATCTGCACAGTTCTGCCCAGTCACCTGGGTGGGAGTTACAAACCATAGCCACATAAAAGTGATCCATCACACTGCAGTCCAGCTGTGAGGATCTATAAATACAACTTAATATAATATACATCTTACTGCTCTTAAATGTACTAAATAAAATATGTAATTAAACTATCCATCTCTGAACTTAAAGCAGTTTTTTGAAAAAGCATACTGTGATGGAAGGAATATACGGAGTTACACAAACTTCACTGTATTAACAGAATTAATTCAATAACTTATTCAATTAGTATTTAATAGAATTTATCACATTAACAGTTTAAAGAACAATGATACTGACATGGCATTTCACACACGCAGATGCAATTCATTTGATAAAGTTCAAGATAATATATAATAAAACCTCAGCAAACTAAGGATACAAGGGAACTTCTTAACCTGAAAAAGGACTTCCTGTCAAAAATCAGAAAGAAAAAAAATCAAAGATAACATACTTATTGAAATATGTATATATGTAATTATTATTAACACCGTGGCCAAGAAAAAAAAAAAAACCTCTTTATTATTATTTCTATTTAGGATTGTTCTGAATTCTTGATTAGCACAGTTGAATAGAAAATTAAATAAAACTTATGATATTTGGGAAGTTGAGAAAAAGTTGGTTTATTTTTAATGATATGTTTTTCTATATACCAAAAACAAAACCTATTACCATCAAGTTGACTCTGACTCATAATGACCCTATAGCACAGAATAGAACTGCCCCATACAGTTTCCAAGGAGTGGGTGGTGGCTTTGAACTGCCTACCTTTTGGTTAGCAGCCAAGCTTTTAACTACTGCACCATCAGGGCTATGTTTTTCTATATAGAAATGCAAAATATATTTTGTTTTTACAATAAATAACTATTGCCCTGAAGTAATCTTTAAAGCTTAAACCAAAAATATCCCTTGAAGTCTTTTTTAAAACCAAACAATAGTTTAGCTAAACTAGTAAAAAAAAAAGAAAAATGTCCACTTTGAGTATTATGCTCTCTTAAGAACTATCTATACGGGATCAAATTGAGAACAGCAGCTGGAAAGATTCAATAGGAACCTTAAGCGTCAGTGAGTTTATGTTATAGTTGAGGAACCACTCAGAAAAAGAGAGTGAGAATGGCTGCACAACTCCAAGAATGTAATCAGTCACTGAATAGTACATGTAGAAATGGTTGAATTAGTGTATATTTTGCTGTTCATAGTCTCAACAACAGCAACAAAATGAATTTAATTACTGAATAAAAAAAGAAAAGAAAAATTCAAGATAAAATATTCAATTGTAATTCTTAGGTCAAAATATTTATTTGGAATATATATTTTTAAAAAGTTAACATTTAGAGTGGCAATGAAAAAAATATATCCTTTTGTGGATAAAAATTAAAATATATTGTTAAAATATTAATGAATATTAATGGAGAGTTGGACTATGTTTTTGCAGAAGAGAGCTCTTTATCATAATATATTAAAATTCCTCAAATGAAGTATAGAACTAGTGCAATTCTAATCAAAATCCCAGTAAGGTTCTTTATAGAATTTGACAAATTGCAAAAAAAAAGGGCTAAGAACCTACAAGAGATTTCTGAAGAATGACTAAAACCACAACAAACCACACTCATTTCCATCTAGTCCATTCTGACTTATGGCCTTGGTTTTAATCTTTAAGGAAGCAGATAGCCAGATCTTTCTTCAGTGGTGCGGCTGAGTGGGTTTGAACCACCAAACTTTAGGTTAGTAGTCAACTACCAACGATTTGCACCACCAAGGTTCAGATAGAATTCATGCTATATTATGATGATGGTATGGTATTGGCATAAATACAGATATGTCGACCTTTGGAAAGAAGATAAATATGGCATATATAAAACTGTACCTCTTTCAAGATGGACTTTGCAAATAAGTGGTGGAAGATGAATTACTTAGTAAATTTTACTAGAAAAATTGAATAGTCACACAAAAAATATTTTCTGCCATACACATTACACAAACATATAATAAACCAAACCAAACAAACTCGTTGTCGTTGAGTCGATTCCGACTCACAGCGACCCTACAGGACAGAGTAGAACTGCACCATAGGGTTTCCAAGGAGAGGCTGGTGGATTCCAACTGCCGACCTTTTGGTTAGCAGCCATAGCTCTTAACTACTACGGCCGCCACCGAGGGTTTCCAAACATCTAATAGATTCCATTAACTGTGAAAATTAACTACAACACTGTAAAAGATCACACAAGATAATTTCTTTAAGAATTTTTGTAAGGAGAAATTCTAAACAAGATATAAAAAGCACACATAATAACAGAATGACTGATTACAAAATATATCTTTACAAAATTAAGAATCACCACCCAGGGTCCTAGTCACTAAATCAAAGGATGTCACTAAGAGAGAAAAAAGGCAACTTACAACTGGAAGATGATTTGCTTTACATATCATTAACAAAGGATTTGTATTTATAACGTATGAGGTCAAAAAGCCCAAGAGAAATGGGGAAGAGAAATGAGGAGGAGTTTTGTAGAAGAGAGTATATATATGCACCATTGATATTAAACAATATGTTCACCTTCATTAATGTGTAGGTACTTGAAAATACAATCTCCAGTTTTATATTATTACACACCCAGCAGTTGGTAGTTTTTTAAAAAATATCTGACATATCAAATATTATTGAGAATGTGAAGTAACCAGCAACCAAACATGGTTGACGGGAATGTAAATTGATCCCATCACTTTAGACAACTGTTTGGTATGCCTGATTAAACTTGAACAATTTTCAAACATGTTCATGAGAAAATATGCACAAGAATATTTATAGAAGCATTGTTTTTAATAGTAAAATGTCAGAAACAACTTAGAGTCTATTACTAACTGTTACGGATTGAATTATGTCCCCTCAAAATATGTGTCAACTTGGCTAGGCCATGATTCCTGGTATTGTGTGGTTGTCCTCCATTTTGTGATCTGATGTAATTATCCCATGTGTTGTAAATTCTAACCTCTATGATGTTAATGAGGCAGGATTAGAGGCAGTTATGTTAATGAGGCAAGACACAATCTACAGGTTAAACTGTATCTTGAGCCAATCTCTTTTAAGTTTTAAAAGAGAGAAGCAAGCAGAGAGGAGAGGGACTTCATACCACCAAGAAAGAAGAGCCAGGAGCAGAGCATGTCTATTGTACCTGGGGTCCCTACACTGAGAAACTCGTGGACCCAGAGGGACACAGATGACATGGCCTTCCCCCAGAGCCCACAGAGAGAGAAAGCCTTCCCCTGGAGCTGGTGCCCTCAATTTGGACTTCTGCTCATTAAAGCCATCCACTTGTGGTATTTCTGTTATAGCAGCGCTAGGTAACTAAGACACTAACTTAGTGGAGAAGTAAATTGTAATGTATTTTTACGGTAGAATGTTGCAACAGTAAAGATAAAAGCATGAGAGCTATAAGCATCATTGCAAGGAAAGAAATCAGTGAAGTCAGAGAGTTAGGAGGGCTCAGGAGTAGTTGCGTGAACCATTGCAGTGCATTTTAATGGTGTTGGCTCTTACTCTGAACAAAACAGGAAGTCATTGCAGGATCTTGAGCAGAGGAGTGGCATTGCCTGACTTAGGTTTTTGTAAGATTGATCAGACTGGCCTTGTAATAGTAGATTGAAGGGAAGGATAAAGGCAATGTAACCTAGTGCTAGGCGAACATAATCCAGGGGAGAAATAATGTTGGTTTGTACTGGGGTAACAGAAATGGAAGGAATAAAAAAAAAAAAAGAAAGTTCAGATCCTCCACATGTTATGAAGTTAACTGAAAAGGATTGATGATGAGTCTGATGTGAGGAATAAGAGAAAGGAGGCTAAGGTGACCTCCAAGAATTTGACCTAGTCATTCAGGAGAATAGAGACGTGTGCAGGGTAAAAAGGTTTTTAGTGGTAGGGATACAGAAAGGGGTAGATAAGCAGCTTGGTTTGTGAGACATTAAGTTTGAATTGTTTAATCAATGTTCAAATGTAGCAATCAATTGGATATTCGCCACTGGAGGTAAAGAGAGAAGCTCAGCCCTGAGTATAGAGCAGGTATTTAAAGACATGAGATTGGATGGGAGTACAAGGGAGTGTGAATAAGTAGAAAGAGGAGAAGTTCTAGAATTAACTTGAGCATACTCCATGTCTTAGAACAGTGAAATTGGAAGTGATGTCCCTCGGGGGACATTTAGCAATATCTGAAGACAATTTGGATCGTCACTCCTGAGGGTGATGTGCTACTGGCATCTAGTAGGTAGTGAGCAATGATGCCTCTAAACTCCCTACAAGGCAGAGGACAATTCCCATAATAAATTTTTATATATATGCCTGAAATGTCAACAGTACTGATGTTGAGAAACCGTGATTTAGAGTGTGGGATAAAGTAGAAGATCCTGCAAAGGAAGTCGCAAAGATGAGGCCTGAGATGCAGGAGGAAAAAGAGAGTGTGATGTACTGAAAAGCAAGTGCCGGAAACGTGTGAAGAGCAAGGAAGTGACTGACTATGGCAAATCACCTCAAGCAAGTTGAGAATTAAAAACTGACTAACGGGTTGATAAAAATAGATTCCAGGGAGTGCTAGGGTAGATTCCAGACAGAAAGCATAGAGACAGAGTTGAGACACTGGGTACAGACAGCTTTTCAAAGAATTTTACTGTAAAATGAAGGAGAGATGATTGTGGTCAAGAAAGCTTGCCTTGGTGGTCCGGTTGAAAGATACGGAAAAAACAAGAAGTTTTTATGATGATCAAAATGATCCAACAGAGCAGAACAATTGATGAGTCAGAAAAGAGAGGAGAGAATTCTATGAGCAACATCCTTGAATAGATGAGAGAGGAGATGTGATATAGTAATTAATAGAGTCCACATTTTTTTAATTAAAGAAGAAAGAATAAGTTTTAAGTTAGATGCATGCATACATGCACAAACACAGTTTTAAGTCTGTTAGTTACTAACTGTAATGCTAGTCAAATTATTTCACCCTCTTCTACTTCCATTTTCACCTGTGTAGTGACTCCTTCATATAGGACTGTTAGAGAAGTTAAATGAGATAATGCATGAATAATATGTAACACATTGTTTTAATGCACACTAGCTTCTCAGTAAAGGATGGCTATTAGTTTTATGATTTTTTAATGAGAAAGTCAAGTAGTTCATCCTTAAATATTTCTTTGATTGTTACCATCATTTAAAGCCTCTGATGTAATGTCTAGTCTATAGCTGTTTTGCAATTTCTTATAATAAATAGAATATGCTCTGCTAAATATCCAATGATAGAAAACATTAGAAAATTTAACTCAGACAATATCTTCACTTCGTTTCGTAATTAATGATCTGAAAACCCTGGTGGCACAGTGGTTAAGAGATTGGCTGCTAACCAAAAGGTCAGCAGTTCAAATCCACCAAGTGCTCCTTGGAAACCCTATGGGGCAGCTCTACTCTACTCTGTCCTATAGGGTCCCTATGAGTTGGAATCAACTCGATAGCAACGGGTTTGGTTTTCAAAACGTGTATTTAATTGAGTCATTGTGTTTCATGTAGAAGATATGAAGTTAGCATGATCTAAAAAAATCACTTTTAAAAGTTATTAACCTTAACTTGATTTGTATTTAAGGTGTTTCTATATGCTTTATAAATTTTGAGGAGTGTTTGAGATCATATAATTTTTATATTTAATTATAAAGTAAGTCTAATTTTTTTTATTTGATATCTTAATTGCAATTTTATATTAGCACTTAACAGTGTTCCTTATGTAATTTAAATCTGAGGGCAGACAATCATTTTTCAGGATCAGAGTTTGTAGCAAAAACAATCTTACGTATGTTTAGTGAACAACATATTCATTAACTCTCCTTGGTAATTGCATACCTAATCCTCATTATTACGGTTTCAAAGATCAAATTCCACACAGTTTAAAATACTAAGCAAGGCTTAGGATCTCAAACTTCAACAGTTAATGTTTACATTTTATTTGACTTCTCACACACACATGCCATGAGAAGCATATTTTAGCAGAGTTTCTAAACAGAATTTTCTCTAAGGCAGTTTTGATTTCTCAAAAAATTTATCTCAAAATTACGAAAAATATGAACATCACTGTTTGCATGATACTATAGATTCTGGAGGCAAAATTATTCACTGAGAAAACTCAAGACAGGGAAGCTCCCAGGGTGATGGCCCCGCTTGCAGAGCCTCGGTAGTTATGCCTAACAAAGAGCCTGCTGGCACAGTTTACAGCCCTTGCTGTCCTGTGTTGGAGGCACTGAGGAGGCCTCCTTGGCCATGGAGGGGAGAAGACATGCCTAGTGACTGGTCTGCGGCAGACAAACAGAACATATTCTAATGTGATCCAAAGTTAAAGAACTTTCAAGCATGCGCAAAAGGAACCAAATTCAAGCGCACATTTCAGTGATTTATATAGCTATAACTTAATTATTTGGGAGGAATTTCCATTTGTGTTTTATGTTCTATTATCGATGTAACAATTGGATTGCCTTCTTATGTTTGCATTTTAATGAGCTAAGAGGATATAATTTAAACTTTTCTCCCACAAGGCTATTCCAAATGGAAGTTTATTTCTGGGTTACTATTTGTGCTGTATTCCATTCATTACAATCAAATATGTCAGAGTATGTGGCTTACAGTCATTCAGATAGAGTGTGTGATTAGTATGGAATCAAACTCGACAATTTTTTCAACAACTTTGTCTGTTCTGTAGGATGACACCAAATACAAAAGCTGTGACTGTTGATCATGAGGCTGTAAACCGCGATCACAGTATAGTTCTTTTGAAAATTTGGTTAGACAAGTATAATGACCAATGAGGGGAAAAAAAGAATGCATATTCCAGCAAGAAAAAAATACATAAAAGCAAAAAGAATTTTGTAAAATCTGGTACACACATATTATCATGATTTGGTCTATTAAATAGTTATTTTAAAAAAATATTTCTTCTGTTTTGGAATTTTCTTTCAAAAATTCTGATAAAAGTGTACAGTTTAGAACGTGAAACTAGTTCCAAATGGTAAATATTCACCTAAAATTGTTCTTATAGGCTGTCAATTAAGAAGTGAGACTTGTTTACAAATTTAAAAATTAATTTTCCATATTATGCAATGTCATGCTTAGTACACACACACACGCATGCACATCATATACACACACAAATACAAACCTGTGCAGGTAGATATACTTAAATTTATCATTAAGTTAAAAACATTTAAAATATGATAATTTATTTTTAACAAATAGAAAAAGGGAAATATTAGAATTAAGTAATTTCTTAAGAGATTTTAAGAAATAATAATCAAAATGTATCTTTGGAAAGATTGTGAAAAATGCCTATAGGGTATTATTAGTAGCTAGGACCCCCAGGTGGCACAAGTGGTTAATCCCTAGACTACTACCTGCAAGGTTGGTGGTTTGAACCTGCCTATCCAGAGGCACCTTAGAAAAAAGACCTGGCAGTCTGCTTCCAAAAAGCCACAGCCATGAAAACTCTAAGGAGCACAATTCTACTCTGAAACACTTGGGGTTGTCATGAGTAGGAATCCATTCAGTGGCAACTGAAATGATAAAAATACTAACTTTATATTTGAAATACATATAAAAATGCAAGTTTATAGAGGTTTATATACAGTATATTAACAGTGAGGATTATATAGGTTATTCCAAACTCTCAGGAAACTATTTTCAAAAGACTGCATTTCTTCTTTGTGTTACACATCCATTGAGGATTGGCAGAGGGATCTCTGTCCCTGGTACTTACTGAAAAACCCAAGCTGATGGAAGCTACTCTGTCTTACAACACCCTCATCTCAACTTGGAGCTTCAGGATATGCCATAGCAAGGGAAGAAAATACAGAGAATCATGCACCAGCTCTTAAATATTTTCACCCAGAAGTGACCCTGTCACATCTACTTCCCATTCATCGGCCAAACAGGTCCACACGACCACACCTAATTTCAAGATGATGAGAAATTGTAATCTTCCTGAAAACTCAGAAGATGAGGAGAATCACAATAGCCAGTCAAGGACAGACTGGGAGAAAAACGCAGAACAAAATTCAAATAAAAAACAAAAAACAAAAACATGCTTGGTGGTCTGACAGAGACTGGAGAAACTCTGAGAGTATGGCCCCGGGACACTCTTTTTACTCAGTACTGAGGTCACTCCTGAGGTTCACCCTTCAGCCAAAGATTACACAGATCTATAGGGCCAACAATCACACACGTGAGGGACGTGCTTCATAGTTCAAGCATGTATGTGAGACTAATGCGCACACCAGCCCGAAAGCAAAGGCGACAAGGCAGAATGGGACAGGAAAACTGGACACATGGAAACAGAGAAACTGGAATGGAGAAGCGGAGAGTGCTGATCCATCGTGGGGTTGGCAACCAACGTCACAAACCAATGGGTGTGTTAACTGTTCAATAAAGAAACTAATTTTCTCTGTAAATTTTCATCTAAAGCACAATAAAAAAATTGGTGAGCACTAATAAATTCTATCATACTTGAAGACCTTTAATATTATAAAGTTTGTAATACTTTAATGTGCTTTATGATTCACCAGGGCCAGTGGTGAGAATATATTTTATTTCCTAAACATTTTGAACATGTGATTTTTTTTTTTTTAAAGCACAATATTTTTCACTGAATTTCTGTGACCATTCTTTGGAGAAATGACAGTTTATGCCGTATATTTGGAGCAGATAAAGAGATGAAAACTATTTAGTTCACAGTTGAACTACAGCCATTAAGAGGAGAAAAAATATACTTAACACTATAATTTTCTGTATAGCATAACATGATTGATTATTCACACAATAAATCGCTGTTTGGAGCTAGTGTAGTCTTTTTTTTCAACTGGTTTCTTTCTCTCTCATTTTTAAATAAATTTTTTTATTATAGAGTACTTTTAGATTTACCAAAAATTTGCTAAAATAGTACAGCAGATTACAATCTACTCTGAACCTAAATTCCCCTGTTAACAATTTACATTAGTAAGATTATTTGTCACAACTAATAAACCAACGTTGACACATTATTGTTAACTAAAATCCACACTGAATTCTGATTTCCTTGCTTTTAGCTAATGTCCCTCTTCTGTTCTAAGATCCCATCCAGGATGCCACATAACACTTATTGTGTAAATATTCACTTAAAATCATTCTTATAGGTTGTCATTTAAAAAGTGAGAATCATGTTTTCAGCTCTTCTTGACTGTAATTGCACTTGTGTTCCAATTTTTTTCAAAATTTTATAAACATACTTACGTGGGAATTAGTTTACAAATTTAACTCCTGTTCCTCTTTAGATCATTCTCCCTAATTTTCATGTAGAAATATTTCTTTTCAAGTAATTCCCATCAAATCCAAAATCACAAAGCGTTTCATAAGACGCTGTTTTCAAAACGATAGGCAAAAATTGGACTTTACGTCTATAATAGTCCTTGAATGTTTGGTTTATCCAAGAGGGTCCTACAAAAGCATAATGCTATACGTTCACTCTATACTGTAAGAAACTACAAAATAGACTCGTAAGTCCAACTTGGATTCATATGTTTTGTATACCTTTTAAGGTCTACTTGATAGCAATTTTCTTTGTTTTCTAGGAGCATGTTAATTGTTCATAATATTTCATTAGTTTGTCAATTTTTTATTTGTATCCATAAAATTAATGCTCCAAATGGGTGGATTAAAAAGGTGAATGAAAGGCATTTATGCCTGACAGAGGGCACCACGGTCACCACCTCGGTCACAGCCTGAGACACCCAGAGTCTGCTCAATTGCTGGTCAATTTTTAGCCAAGTTTTTATATAAAATGTATAAATAAACACTTCAACATTAAAGCTATCATAAGCTTCCCATATTGGGTAAGTTTGTGAACAAATTAGACTATTCCACACTGGTGACCAAGTCTTCCTCTGCTATCTGCCACTATCATATTAAAAAAAATTCTCAAAACAACTTGAAATAAACTGAGAAAAAGTGCAGCGCTTGCGTTGTCTAGTGTTAGAATTATTAGACCACGCGGAAATCCTTTGTATGTCTGGAATTTGTGTACAATCTATTATAAACATAGTTCTTGTGGATCCTAAACTTTTAATATATCAACCTAATACTTTATTGAAAATGTACTTCTCTGCAGATTAATAAGTATGAAAATGCTAACCGATTTAAAAATTTTAGAGTAATATACCCGTTATATATCCATTGCCATAGAGTCGATTCCAACTCATAGAGACCCTATAGGACAGAGTAGAACTACCCCATAGGGTTTTCAGGGAGCAGCTGGTGGATTTAAACAGCTGACGTTTTGGTAGCGGCTGAGATCTTAGGTACTGTGCCACCAGAATATCATACATTAAAACCCATTGCCATCGAGTCGACTCTCATAGTGACCCTGTAGGACAGAGTAGAACTGCCCCACAGGGTTTCCAAGGCTGTAATCTTTATGGAAGCCGAGTGCCACATCTTTTTACCTTGGAGCAGCTGGTGGGTTTGAACCACAGATCTTTCAGTTAGCAGCCCACGCTTTCAACACTGGGCCACCAGAGTTCCTTATAGCATACATTCTACGTTTTAAAATAGAATATTATAATATTTCAAGGTAATCATGACTTAAGGTTAAAGTATTTTCTGCTTGTAATACATTTTTAGCTACACAGTTGATGCAAAAACCACAATTGTGATGATCTTAAAGAAACATGTAATGTGTTCTACAGTGTAACAGGAAACACGATTCGGAAATTTCTGGAGTGCAAGTGATTTATTAACATACTTTTGTTCTGTGAGTGGGGCATTATTAACTTGCATTTCAAACAGCAATTATCCGCCAAAGCATTTTACAAATGAGTACTGCTTAAATTACTTGAAATGAATTTTAAGTGCTATAATGATTACAAGGAGTATCACATTTAATAGACGGCCTGAAAAGAATATACTTTAACAAACAAGCAATAAACAACGTTTGACTTTACTCTGACCAAACCTGTGTGCAGAAAAATACTGCAAAGTCAGAACCAGAACCTTTGGGTTGTATTATTCACCGTGTGATCATAGCTCTGTGGCTCAAAAAATAAAGAGTTCTAAGCTTTTTTACACAAACTCTCCCCAAAAATGAAGTGGCAGGATGTATCTGTTCAGCTTTATCCGCATAGCGCCGGCGGTGTATAGTTACTGAAATGAGAACCATGCTTGGGTGAGTTTAATCCCAGCAACAATGAGATGGCTTAAGTTCAGTTTCCTCTTTGTTGAATTGGATGACAACAAAAATCCCTCCCACTTAAAAATTGATGTAGATTCAGTCAACTGGCGTATATATTTATATCTATGTTGATATAAATATATCCAAAATTTGAGAGAAAACAATCTATATATTACACCAGTGTATCTATATTGGTATAAAATATATCTAAAGGTTTATTAGAAAACAAGATGATTTTCTATTTTTTTTGTTACTGGTAAAAATACATACTTTATGGTTGTGCTTAATTTATATATGTTTCAATATTATGTTCAATTTGACATTTGTTTCTAAGATAAAATATTTGCCATGTGTTAGAAATTGAAATCTTCCAAACTGATATTCTACTATTTAGTGATGAGATTTGAATGAAAAATAATGAAATATAATGGCATTAATAAAATTAGTTTTATTTTTCCCTCTACATTAGATAATGTCTTAGTTGATGGTACTTTTGATTTTTGCTAAAAAAATAATCAGGACTTGTTAAAGAATAATCAGTAATCTAGATTTCATCAAAATAATCTATCTTGCTTACAATCGTAGACAGGCAACAGATGAGTCACCTGAACATACACTTACTTGAGAGCATAACGGCTTGCTAGAAAAGCATAATGGGTCTAATGGGTTTTTAGACATTGAAAAGATTTTAGACATTGAAAAAAAAGTCAGCTTACATGGAAAATATGATATTAAAATTGCAGGACTCTTAAGAGACAGAGTCAGAGGCTTTTGAGCCTGAGAGGCCTATGCGTGATTCCCGGCTCAGGCAGTGTGGTCTTTAACCTTCCAATAAGCCCTGGTCTCAGCCTTAGTTCTACCTACACAGTACCTAGAATCATACTCAAGACACAAACATTGGTCAGTAAACCACGACTATTATTATTATTTCATAAGAGCTCTGGTGATGCTGTGGTTAAAGCTCTTGACTGCAAACCGAAATGTCAGCCGCTCAAAACCACCAGCTGTTCCATGGGAGAAAGATGTGGCAATCTACTTCCAGAGAGATTTACAGGCTTGGAAACCCTATGTAGTCGCTATGAGTTGGAATCAACTCGATGGCAGTGGGTTTATTACTATAATTTCATAGAGTTTATATCTCAATGATTCTGTAAAACCAAGTTAATATTCTCTTAGATAAATGATGAGGGACATAAAAAATTTGAAACATAAAAATTACTTCTAAGAGAAGAATATTAAAAAGTCGCATTCACTAGTAAGGAAGTATAAATAAAAATCAAGAAATTTCAATTTTCCAAATTAAATTTAAAAAATCATAACACAACATTTTGGTGAAATGATATCTCAGACTTAGTAACATAAGTGTACAGATTTAATTGTTAAAGAGTAACTTCACAATAGCTATTTCTAATCTGAAAACTGATCATATATTTTTACCCAGTAATTCAATTCCTGGGGACATTTTATAAAAACAATAAAAGTCAAAATGAATTTCAAACATATATTTCAAAAGTTTGTAGATCACTAGGTGTTTGAATAAAACCTTGCCAAATAAGAGCAAGTAAATACACAAATTTTACTAAATTTCTGTATTTCAACATGATGGCAATACATTTGTGCTGCAACCAAATTTAAATGTCATATAGATGAAGGCAATTAATTAAAAAAACTCATTATGTGAAGAAATAATCTATTAATTTACTACTAAACCATGAGTAAATAATACTATCACAGAGAAACAAGGTTAAAAAGTCATAAAAATTCCCTTCCTCTTCAAGAACTCTGTTATGTAATATCTCCTTCATCCAGTAATGACAGGTTTTCACTTGAACATCTAGGGCATTTTCAATACATTCTGATATTTACAAAAGAAATGAAAAAATTTTAATTGGAAACATTTTTTAAATTAACTAGTTTTATGTTTTGGTCAGGACTTTTAAACTTTGTCTAGCAAAGTCGAGATCAAAAATAACAGATAATTGCCAGTTTCAAATTTATAAGATATATCAATACAAAACATGGCCTTAGTGTGGGAAGTAGCTAAATGATGTGCATAGTCATTTCTGAAGACTTATATGATCTGCCCTAGTTCTAAAAGTTTGGGAGGCTGCTGCTACAGGTGCTGGGTTGGAAAAAAGACCTCTGTTTAGGCCCCGGTGTTTAAACAGAAAAAAATGTAGAATGTGGGCCTGCAGATTCTTACAGCCATCACAGATTTCATTTAAGCTTGTTGGTGTTTTCCAGAACCTTCCTGAATACTAGATATCTTGTTTTCATGTTCTATTTCTTGGATCAAATCCCTGTGAGATCTGAAAGCAGAGTGACAGGGAAGAGATGAGAGCAATACAAGTTCGGCAGCAACACAGTGGGTCTCCATGGTGTTCGAACAATTTACAAATAATGCCAATTACCGTCTGCAATAAATAGGACACAGACGTATAGAGAGAAATGATGAAGCACCTTCAACTATTTAAATAACTGTGAATGCCACAACGTCAAAAAGGCAGTTTTGCACTTAAAAATGTATTTCCTATGCCCAACGACTATTTTTAAGGAAAAACATAGTGGCATTAGAAAGCAAGCGTCAAAATATCCTTAGTGCCTTTTTGAGCTCCCTGTACAGATTTGTGGACAGTTGTTACCTAACCAAGATGTTCAACAAAACGTATGTAATTAAGGAGATGTCCAGTCGAGTGCCAGCACTGAGAGCAATTTTCACAGCTGGGCACACTGTCCTGCTCCAGACACCATCAATTAAGTTGTACTGTTTGTCCACAGACAGGGAAACAAACTCAAGGAAAGCCTTTCACCTTCGTCAGGACTCATGAAATGCAGGAAAATAGGACATGTGCAAAGAAAAATAAACAGTTGCAGAGAGTATTTACTTGAAATTTTTGTCCTCAAGAATTTTAAATACGTAGATTTAAAATATGAAGCATTTTCTAGAAATATTTCTCTTCCATTTTTAATTTTTTTGATCTTAATGTATTATGGCTTTGTGAGAAATCTCACCAAAAAGAATAATTCAGGCAGAGCATTGATGCAATTTGTTCTTTGACGGCTTTCTGTTTTCTAAGTAAGTGGACCAAGTTTTGAGATTCTGCCAAAGGGCTGAAATTGTCTGCTTCCGATGTTACGTTTATTATACAAAGCAGTAGAAGTATTTTTATTGCCATTATTTAGTTTTTCTTTTGGCTCACACGGTCCCACGATGTCCCATTTCCAGAAATGGAACACAACTGCATCATAACCAATAAACGTCGGGTTTTCTCAAGCATGTGCCTAAACCCCAAAAGCAGTTTAATCCTTTTCCTTTCCTTAATCATGCCACAGTGTCCGGGATAATGGGTTATTTGATATAAATACCAGCTCACTGAATCACTGCCTAGAAGAAACCTGGATTTGAGAGCATTTAATCTGTTTATTTATTTACTTAATGTAAGAATGTGAATTTCTAAAAAATCAACTGCACAATTCACAAAGTGTAAAAGCCTATTCTCAGAAATTAGTTATTAAGTCCAAGAATTTAGCTCCAAAATGTTCTTTACGGTGTGTTTAAAAGTAGAAAGAAAATTTAATATAATTTACATATTTTAAATGTGTTGTAATGTTAAACCAAAATAAGGAGGGAAGCTAGTTTTCATTAATGAGAAAATCACAAATCATAGTGCTTATTCCTTCATGACATGAGCCTTCTGGTCTCTGTCAACAACTCCGCGCTCATGAACGAATGTGAATTTACAAATGTAAGTGCACTCTCGAAGGCGTTAAGATAGCACATCAGATCTAGATATGATAATCATAAAGTTCTTCCCCATGAGTAGATGTTCAATACTGAATGTCCTTCACCCTAAGTCTATTGAGTTCCTATTAGATGATAAGGTCTTTATTAAAGACCTGGCATTTACTATTATCAGCTTCCTCAAAGTTGTAATTATAAATAAAAGCATTATCACTCGGTATCATTTTGGAATAACATAAGTAATGTTAACTTTTAATACACAGAAGCCACTGAATGGGTACCTTAGAAGGGCACATAGCTACTCTAAAATAACCCCTATATTAGCAATCTTATCCGTTAGTAATCCTTTATCCTGTTTTACTTCTTATCTTAACTCTTATTGATGCCAGAGATGACATTTTCATTTATTAGCTCGTTTATTGTCTGTCCTTTTGCAGAGAGCGCAGAGCAGGTACAATGCCTCTCTCATTCCTGTTCAACTGCCAGCACCTCGAAAAGCACCCGAAACATAGTAAGGACTCAATAAATATTTATCAAATAAATTATTTTTTACTATAATATAATCTCAATCATTTTAAGAAATAATTGTTTATATGAATAGCTAAAACTGAATTTATGGATTAGTTTATTTTCTTTAGTTTTTGTTAAGTATTTTCTGCATAGCTAACGTTAGTATCTTATCGAAGTACTTATCCAAATTCTTACTAATCTTTAGACAAAACATACGACAGAATTACTGGCATCACACATGTGCTGTTCTTTTAAAGGTGGCATTCTTTTCAAATGTAGTTTTCTTTCAAAGTACGCATAGAATAGATTCTTTGAAATTTTTGTAAAGAAAAAATATCATTTTCTCCTTTCATATAATTTACAGGCCATCTGTAAACTACAATATTAAATATGAATTTCTGATTTCCAGGAAGGAGTTCATGTTGTATGGAATAAGAAAATAATAAAACACCCTTTGTACCTTTGTATGGTTTTCAATTGACCAGAGACCAAAGATAGGAAAAAGAAGAAGACAGATAATTCAAATCTAAAAATATGAGCAAATCCATCAGCATAAACATGTTATATTCTCACACATACTAAATACTATGCTACAATTAAAGGTAGTCATTAAAAAATACATGCTCTACTGAAAATTAAAAAATATGCATATGAAGTAAATTTCAACTGCAAAGTTTTCTGTTTTTTTTTACAAAGGAAGAAATTACTAGGCTTCTTCTCATCAAGGGAATTTAAAATTAATTAGAAAGAATGGCCCAAAATGTATTAAAAATCGAAAAACAATGCAGACTGTCCACTGCGTAGTTCAGGTCATAAACGCCGGGAACGACAGACAAGAGCAAAGACTCAAAGGTTCAAGTGGAACTTTAACCAGGCATGGTAGATAAAGCTCTAAAATGAATCCCAGTGACCCAGATGCTTGTATAATCCCCTCCCCTTGACTGTGGTGAGGGGCTCTAACTTGCTTCTGATCTATAGAATGTGGCAAGGGGGTTTGGCTATTACCTTTATGATTGTGTTACCTTATACGGCAAAGACTAGAAAATTTGAAAGATGTAATTAAGATTCCACATCATCTGCTTTAAGTATATCAAAAGGGAGATTACCATAGCTAGGCCTGATCTACTAAGGTGAGCCTTTTAAAACAGGGTCTAGAGGTCAGCAGCTCCAAGGGAGAAAGACCTGGCAATCTGCTCCCTTAAAGATTACATCATAGAAAACCCTATGGGCGCAACTCTACTATGTCACAAGGGGTTGCTAGGAGTAGAAAATTAACTCGACTGCAAACTCTAAAGAGGTCAGAAACTGAAGAAGTCAGTTATTTGCTGTTGAGTTGATTTTCAACTCATCGCTTTGTAGAAGCAAGCTGCCATGGGTTCTGTACCTGCAAGGACATGAATGCTTCCAACAACCAGCTTTAAAGAGGACCACGAGCCTCAGATAAGACCCCAGTTCTGGCCAAAATTTAGATTGCGTGACTCAGAGAGGAGGACCCAGCTAACCTGTACCCAGACACATGACTGATGAAAAATGTGAGATTATAAATGTTTAAGCCACTAAGTTTTTGGTAATTTTTATGTGACAACAGAAAACAAATACACTAGATTTTAAAAGATGCGTATGCAAGGTGACACTAGCATGGCATTTATTACAACAGACACTGCAGGGACTGGGAAAAGCACAGATTATCACAACTTGGTCTTAACGTGTTGGAAAACTAGAATGGGGACAGGGAGTGGGGTTAAGGCTGGAATTGCTGAAAATAAAACAAATCAGACATGGTACTGAGTTTCTATAGAGTTAGAGAGCCATGCTTATATTTTGGTTCTTTTTTTTTTCATATGAGGATTACACATAAGAGAATATTGGAAATAGATTGTTTATCTGTAGGGTGTAGAACAAACAGAATTTCAACTTGATACAGGAAAAAATACAAATCCACTGATGATTGCTGAACACAGGGACATTTGAAAGTTTACTTTAATCAAGATAAATCAAGGAAAGGTATGAGATCTGAATAAAAAGAGCACAGTGATTACAATCATGCAGGTAGTGTCAGATGGAACGTGGTTTGAGTCCTGGGCAACAGAACGGTTGTAGTTTTGGTTTATGTATCTACCGCACATGATCTTGTGTATATTCAATAAAATAATGGTTATAATCACTCAGCACAGTGCATGGTATATAATGAATCACCAAAATTTTACCAACTGTTAATCATCCTTAGTCATTATTATAGCAGGAAAAACAAGAATTAGGGAGGCCATTGTGGAGGATATGAAAATAATCCTGCTTGCAGGTGAAGGGTCTTCATAAAGCACAAATGATGGTAACAGAGAATGAAGAATTAGATGAAGCTACATTACAAAGGGAAGGAATGTCAAAGCTTGGGGAGTCACCACATACCATATGCAAGAATACAGTAGACATTACATCTATAATACGATAGTATAGATATATAATTTAGAAGAATGGTTTAAGCTTAAAACATTTACGAATTTTCAGATCTAGGTGAATGGAAAAATAGTATGTCATTAACTAACAGCAGACAAGTTAGGATGAGGAGCCATGTTAGGGATGAGATGATGCGTTCATGGAGTTTGTCCTGTCACCTTGAAATCAGAGTTAAGATGTCCAGCAGACCTTTGTAAACACATTAATGGAGTTCAAGTCAGGGTCAGGGCTATATAGAGTTGGATGATGTCTGTGAAGAGATGATGATATTAGTTGTTGAGTGAATGGACTTCACGCAGTGTTCCACAGAGAATGAGGAACAGTGGGATACAGGAATAATATAAACAATGATGTAGCCAATATGTAAAATACTTAATATATCACTTTAAATATAACTTTCTCCACAAATCAAACTTTTCTATCCCCTTTGGGTTCAATTTAATAGGGACAACCCAAAACTTGGATAATAGGGATTCATGAGGGAATCTGACGCAACTCTGTGGCTGAGCTGGGAATTGTGTTCTAATTACCACCACCAGTACTCATGTCTTCTCTTTCTTGGTTTTCTAAATCCTATGTGAAAACAAAGAGCATCAATGAGTGGCCAATATTTCCCTCTGTACCTCAAGTAGAATAAGAACCAATAGAATATTTAATGTTTCCTAAAAGTTCGAGAGCACACCATAGACCATTTCTGCTTCCCTGTAGTGATACATGTAGTGAATGAGGGAAAATACAAAAGCCAGCAGGAACACAGAGGTAATAAAGGCAGGACCAGTGTTGAAACTAATTTCAGGAGCAGGCAATAAAGGAGTTTGTTTTCAGAAAAAAACACATAACCATATAATTAGACATGCTTAATTTGTCATAGTACTAGTACAATAAGTGCTTTCGGCGGAGTTTAAAAATGGAAGATTTTTTTCTAAAGTTTTTTGTTGTAATTCCAAGTAAATATCTTGAATCCAAACATAATAGCTTTTGCCTTGTGATAGAACGTTTAGTGGTGAGGTTTCCCATTTTCAAACAAAGGTGATCAGTAGAAAACGAAAGAATGAAGCTTAGTCAAGAGTAAAGTGGAAATATATTATGCTCTCAAATGTTAGCTGAATTGCCAAAACTAGACTGAATACCCCGGTAGTGCAATGTGGAAACTTTCGTTCTGACAATCCCGGGAGGGTGCATTGACTCTAGAGCCTCCAATGCCTAAATAAGAGTACTAGTTGCCATTGAGTCAATTTCAACTCATAGAAGCCCCATGTGTGTCAGATTAGAGCTGTGCTACATAGGGTTTTCAGTGGCTGATTTTTTAGAAGTAGATTGCCAGATCTTTCTTCTGAGTTGACTCAAAATTCCAAACTTTCAGTTAGCAGCTGAGCGCACTAACCATTTGTACCACCCAGGGACTCCCAATGCCTAAATAGTACAACTAAATAAATTCTCTAGTATGGACTTAGATTTTCTGTAACATTTTTTTCTGCAATATTTTTATCAAGACATATCTCATGAGGAGGAGCCAACATGGTGCTATAGACAGAAGCACCATGTCATCCCTCCACAGCAAAGACCCGAAAAACTAAGTAAAACAGAGACAAATGTCAATCCTGGAACACTAAGCGTCTAATGAAGAGAGAACTCTCAGCCAAGCACCAAACAGAATAAGAAACTGACAGAGAAAAGAGAGCCAGGAGAGATATGTTTGGAGGTCCCCTATTAGCTAATGCAGCATGGACTTGCCATCGTGGACTCCTGTCAGAGATTGGTGGATAGGGAGTATGGGAAAGCAGCTTCACGGAGCTCCCAGCAGGAGACAGAGCACCTGGTAATGGGTGATACACACTTTCCCACACCCCACCCTTCTTCCCCCTACACAGCCTCCGCAGCTTCTTGTGGGCCACAATCTCTTGACTGAGAGACACTGGCTCCAGCACAGCGCCACTTGGATTCACCGTGCCCACCTTGGCCAGCTCCATCAGTGCCATTTTTTTGTTGTTGGTGTTGCCTTTTTCTGATTCTTTTGATTTCTTCCCTGCCTCTCACCATCTCCCTCTCCTTTCTCTAAAACACCTGGCTCTGTGTGCAAGCTTTCCTTCTTCTTGCAAGGCTGTGAGGTGCCACTCGGCTGGGGAACTGCTTCCTTGGGCTGCACCACCACGCTGTGGGATCCCAGGGGCCTTTTTTTACTTTCTTTGTTTGTTTGTTTTGCTTTGTTCTCTTTTGTCTTATTTGTTTGTTTGTTTTCTTTTTCTTTTTGAGGCTTGGGAGCCCCTTCTAGCCAGGTTGTACTGCCCGGCTTGAGAGCCACTTCCTTGGTCTGTGCAACCATGCTGGTGGCATCCCTGAGAGAACTTCTTTATTTTTTTTTCTTCTCATTTTTCCTTTTTGTCTTTCTTCATTTCTCAGTTTCTTGTCTCTCTAAACTTACCTTCGTTTTCTGTCTCCTGAACACCTGGCGCTGTGTGATACCTCTGCCCATTCTAGCCAGGCTGTACTTTGTGGCCTGGGAGCCACTTCCCGGTCTTCACAAGTGCACCAGTGGGATGCCTGGGGGTTTTGCTTTTACTTCTTTCTTTCTTTTTTATGTATTTTTCTCCTTTTACTTTTTATTTTTCTTCATTTCTCAGTCTCTCGTCTCTCTACTCCAATGGCAATCTCCCTTAGCACTCTTATTTTTTGTATTTTTTTTAATTGTTTGTTTTCAGATCTTGTTTCTCTCTGCCCTCTCCTTTCCCGTACCCAGGTTAGCTTCACAAATCACATCCTCTCCCTTCATTCCTCCCTGTCTGCACCGTGCACTGAACATCACACCCCTGAGCAACATAGACATGGCCTACCGGAACCTTCCCTGCACTGATTCTTGGCTCACCCTGTCGGACCAACTAAGTGCCACAAACAACTTTTCCCAGGCCCTGCCCTTCAGCTCAACTTGCCCTGCAGCACCATAGCTGAGTGGCCATGCCCATTTGATAAGGAAATGAAAAGATGAGCAAACAACAAAAAGTGCACAGAACACTTCTCAGACATAACCAAATAAAACAAAAAAGTGGGATAAAATAAATCTGCAATCAATAAATGAAGAAAATAACTACTGAATGTCCAGCAGACAATATCAAAACATATTTAAAAAAAGGACAGGATGGTTCCAGTAGGCATCCAAAATAAAACACCAGATGACTTTCCAGTAGAAGAAAAGGCACTAGAACCACCTGATAGGGAATTCAAATCTCTAATATTCAGAGTTATCCAAGAGTTGAAGCAAAAAGCAGACGCAAATGAGAAAAAAAATAGACAAATTCATGGAAAAGGCAGACAAATTCATGGAAAACACAGACCAAAAAAAAAAAAATGGAAGAATTCAGGAAAATAATACAGGAATAAAATGCTAAAATAAATTCACAACTAGAAATCATAAAAAAAATTAGAAATCCAAAAGATAAACAACAAGATTTCAGAAATGGACAGTGTCATAGAAGGGCTAAGGAGCAGGTTTGAAACAATGGAAGATAGAATCAGAGAAATTGAAGACAAACACTTGGATACAATTTTGCTTGAGGAAAAATCAGAAAAAAAGATTGAAGAAAAATGAAGAAACCCTGAGAATTATATGGGATACAATCAAAAGCAACAATTTGCCAATGGTTGGAGTTCCAGAACAGAAGAGAAAACAGAAAACACAGAGAGGATTATTGAAGAATTCCTGACAGAAAACTTCCCCAATATCATAAAAGATGAAAAGCTGACCATACAAGAAACTTAACGAACTCCATATAGGATAGACCCCAAAAGAAAATCACCAAGGCATATCATAATCACACCTGCTAAAAACAAAGACAAAGCAAGAATCCTGAGAATAGCTTGAGAAAAATGAAAAGTCACATACAGAAGGAAAACAATAGAACCAAGTTCTGATTATTCAGCAGAAACCATGCAGGCAAGAAGGCAATGGGGCAACATGTATAAAACCTTAAAAGAAAAAAAAATTGCCAACCAAGAATAATATATCCTGCAAAACTCTCTTTCAAATATGATGGTAAAATTAGGACATTCCAGATATACAGAAATTAAGAGATTATGTAAAAACCAAACCAAACTTACAAGAATTATTAAAAGGAGTCCTTTGGTTTGACAACAAAGAACATCAAACAACAGCCTGAATCTTAGGACGCAAGATCGTACCAGCAAGACACCAACCTAGAAAATGAACTCTCAAGGACTACCCACAACCAAAAGAATCACAACAGGGAAACACAGAGGTAATCTGTAAATGACAACAACTTCAGAACAATCAATGGTGTAGGTATAGAACTTTCTAATGGAGAGGAATGCAAGGCAATATCAAGTAACAATAGCCTGGTTCAAACCAAGGAAAAAAAGGTAAATTTCAAGGTAACCACAAAAAAAGTTAACAAACCTACTCATCAAAATAAAGGAGAAAAACAAAGTCTCAGTAAAAATGAAGTCTACAAAAACAAAAGAATGAAAAAAATTCCTCAAACAAAAGGAATTCAGCACAGGAGAGTAAGAGCAAAAAAGAAAATGTCAGCACTACAAAAAAAAAAAAAAGTACTGTAAAATGACAGCAATAAACTAATACCTATCAATAATCACACTGAATGTAGGCTTAAATACACCCATAAAGAGATAGAGAATGACAGAATGGATAAAAAACAGAATCCATCAGTATGCTGTCTACAAGAGGCACACCTTAGAAACAAAGATGTAAATTTATTAAAAATCAAAGAATGAAAAAAAAATCAAGCTAACAGCTACCAAAAAAGAGCAAGAGTGGCAATACTAATCTCAGATAAAATAGACTTTCAAACAAAATCCACCATAAAAGGCAAAGAAGGGCAGTATATCATGATTAAAGGGACAATCCATCATGAAGATATAACTATCTGCATACGCAACGACGGGGCTCCAAAATACATAAAACAAACTCTAACAACATTGAAAAGAGAAATTGACAGTTCCACAATACTAGTAGGAGACTTAAACACACCACTCTCATTAAAGGACACAATATCTAGAAAGAAACTCGGCAAAGATACAGAAGAGCTAAAGGGCACAATCAGCCAACTTGACCTCAGAGACATATATAAAACACTCCACCTAACAACTGCAAAGTACACATTATTTTCCAACACACATGGAACATTCTCCAGAATAGACCACATCTTAGGTCACAGAACAACCTTCAACAAAATCCAAAACATTGAGATGATACAAAGTGTCTTCTCTGACCACAATACCATCACAGTAGAAATTAACAACACATAGAGCAAGAAAAAATAAAAACCAATTACACGGAAACTGAATAAAAACTCTGCTTAAAAACCACTGGGTAATAGAAGAAATCAGAGATGGAAGCAAAAAATTCCTAAAATCAAACGATACTGAAAACACTTCATACCAAAACCTCTGGGACACAGCAAAGGCAGTCCTCAGAAGACAATGTAGAGCAGTAGATGCACACATCAAAAAAGAAGAAAGGGTCAAAATCAAAACATTAGCTACACAACTCAAACAAATAACAACTCAAACAAATAGAAAGAGAACAGCAAAAAAAAAAAAAAAAAAAAAAAGCCCAGAGTCAGCAGAAGAAAGGAAATAATAAACATCAGAGCAGAAATAAATGAAATAGAGAATAGAAAAACAGTAGAATCATCAAAACCAAAAGTTGGTTCTTGGAAAGAATCAACAAATCAGTGCCAAAACTGACAAAAGAAAAACAGGAGAGGATGCAAATAACCCAAATAAGAAATGATATGTGGGATATTACTAAAGACTCAAGCTTAATTAAAAAGATCATAACAGAATATTATGAAAAACTACACTCCAACAAATTTGAAAACCTAGAGGAAATGGACAAATTTCTAGAAACACACTACCTACCCAAATTAACACAAAATGATATTGAAAATCTGAACAGACCCATAACAAGAGAAGAGATTGAAAAGGTAATTAAAAAAAAAAAAACTCCCCCGCCACCCAAAAAAAGCCCTGGCCCAGATGGCTTTCCTGGGTAATTCCACCATTCAGGGAAGAGCTTACAACAGAGCTACTCAAACTATTTCAGAACACAGAAAAGTATGCAATACTTGTGAATTCATTCTACGAAGCCAGCACAACCCTGATACTAAAACCAGACAAAGACTCCACAAAAAAAGAAAATTACAGACCAATATCTCTCATGAACATAGATGTAAAAATTCTCAACAAAATTCTAGACAATAGAATTCAGCATTGTACCAAAAAAATAATATACCACTAGCAAGTAGGATTCATACCAGGTATGCAACCATGGTTCAACATTAGAAAATCAATCAATGTAATCCACTACATAAATAAAAGGAAAGAAAAGAATCATGTCTCAATTGATGTAGAAAAGTACCCGACAAAGTCCAACACCCATTCCTGATAAAAACTCTCAATAAAATAAGCATAGAAGGGAATATCTCAATGATAATAAAGGGCATCTATGCAAAACCAACAGCCAACATCATTCTTAATGAAGAGAACTAATCAGATATCAACCCAGATAGGGAAGTCACAAAAGTAAACCAAAGTTAAAACACTGAAAACAGGGAAACTGATGTCAACATATAAAAGATGACAACATTAAAACGAAAAAGAGGGACTTAAAAAATGTAGACAGATTTTGCATATGGAGAGGAAGTCAAGGCTATATAAAGAAATAAAAGACTGGTATAAACTTAGAAGAATAGGGGAAAATATTAAGGTAACCACAAACGAAACTAACAATCCTACAAGTCCAAAAAAAAAAAAAAACCTAGGAAAATATAAAGTCTCAGCAAACACAAAATCAACAACAACAAAAAAGATGAAAAGAAAATACGTAAAGACAAGAAACTCAGCACAGAAAATTAAGTGGAACAAAGAAACTGAAAAACACACACAAAAAAATATCAAAATGAGAGCAGTAAACTCACATCTATCAATAATTACACTGAATGTGAATGGACTACATGCACCAATAAGGAGACAGAGGGTGGCAGATTGGATAAAGAAACACTATCTGTCTACATGCTGCCTACAGGAGATACACCTTAGACTTAAAGACACAAACAAACTAAAACTCAAAGGATGGGCAAAAATATATCAAGCAAACAACACTCAAAAAGAGCAGGAGTGGCAATATTAATCTCTGACAAAATAGACTTGAAAGTAAAATCCACCACAAAGAATAAGGAAGGACACTATATAATGATTAAAGGGCCAATATAGCAGGAGGACATAACTATAATAAATATTTATGCATCCAAAGACAGGGCTCCAAAATACATAAAACAAACACTAACTCTGAAAAGAGAGATAGACAGCTGCACAATAGTAGTAGAAGACTTCAACACACCACTTTCGGTGAAGGACAGAACACCCAGAAAGAAGCGCAACACACGGAAGAGCTAAATGCTGCAATCAACCAACATGATCTCATAGATATATACTGAACACTCCACCCAACAGCAACCAAGTATACTTTCTTTTCCAACGCACATGGAACATTCTCCAGAATAGACCACATATTAGGCCATAAACAAGCCTTAACAGAATCCAAAGCATC
>NW_004444025.1:8116437-8118016 GCF_000243295.1 Trichechus manatus latirostris
AATTGACAAATTTCTAGAAACTCACTACCTACCTAAACTAACACAAACAGAGGTAGAACAACTAAATAAACCCATAACAAAAGAAGAGATTGAAAAGGTAATTAAAAAACTCCCAACAAACAAAAGCCCTGGCCCGGATGGCTTCACTGGAGAATTCTACCAAACTTTCAGAAACAGTTAACACGACTACTACTAAAGGTATTTTAGAGCATAGAAAAGGATGGATACCCCCAAACTGATTCTATGAACCCATCATAACCCTGAAGACACCACAAGAAAAGAAAATTACAGACCAATATCCCTCATGAATATTGATGCAACAATCCTCAACAAAATTCTAGCCAATAGAGTTCAGCAACATATAAAAAAAAAAAAAAATTCACCATGATCAAGTGGGATTTATACCACGTATGCAGGGATGGTTCAGCATTAGAAAAACAATCAATGAAATTCATCACATAAATAAAACAAAAGACAAGAACCATGTGATCTTCAATTGATGCAGAAAAGGCATTTGACAAAGTCCGACAGCAATTCATGATAAAAACTGTCAACAAAATAGGAATAGAAGGGAAATTCCTCAATATAATTAAGGGCATTTATACAAAACCAACAGCCAACATCATCCTAAATGGAGAGACTTTGAAAGCATTCCCCTTGAGAACAGGAACCAGACAAGGATGTCCTCTATCACCTTCTTATTCAAAATTGTGCTGGACATCCTAGCCAGAGCAACTAGGCTAGAAAAAGAAATAAAGCACATCCAAATTGGTAGGGAAGAAGTCAAAGTCTGTCTATTTGCAGATGATATGATCTTATACACAGAAAACCCCAAAGAATCTACAAGAAAACTACTGGAACTAATAGAAGATTTCAGCAAAGTTTCAGGATACAAGATAAATATACAAAAATCAGTTGGATTCCTTTACACCAACAAAGAGAACCTCGAAGAGGAAATCACCAGATCAATACCATTTACAACAGCCCCCAAGAAGATAAAACACTTAGGAATAAATCTAACCAGACATGTAAAAGACCTATACGATGAAAACTACAAGACATTACTGCAAGAAACCAAAAGACACCTGCAAAGCTGGAAAAACATACATTGCTCATGGACAGGTAGACTCAACATTGTGAAAATGTCAATTCTACCCAAAGCAATCTACAGATACAATGCAATCCAGATCCAAATTCCACTGGCATTTTTTAATGAGATGGAGAAAAAAAATCACCAACTTCATATGGAAAGGGAAGGGGCCCCGAATAAGTAAAGCATTACTCAGGAAGAATAACAAAGTGGGAGGCCTCATACTACCAGATTTTAGAACCTATTATACAGACACGGTAGTCAAAACAGCCTGGTACTGGCACAGCAACAGATACATAGACCAATGGAACAGAATTGAGAATCCAGACATAAATTCATCCACCTATGAGTAGCTGATACTTGACAAAGGCCCAAAGTCTGTTAATTGAGGAAAAGACAGTCTCTTTAACAAATGGTGCTGGCATAACTGGATATCCATCTGCAAAAAACTGAAACAAGACCCATACCTCACACCATGCACAAAAACTA
>NW_004444025.1:8118818-8180264 GCF_000243295.1 Trichechus manatus latirostris
TGAAACATCTTATAACATGGAGGAAGCTGGAGGTCATTATGCTGAGCGAATTTAGTCAGTCACAGAAGGACAAATATTGTATAAGACCAGTATTATAAGAAATCAAGGAAAGGTTTAAACACAGAAGAAAACATTCTTGTATGGTTACAAGGGTGAGGAGGGAGGGTGAGGGTAGTTTGCTAACTAGATAGTAGATAAGAATTATCTTAGGTTAAGGGAAGGACAGCACACACTACAGGGAAAGTCAGCACAACTGGACTAAACCAAAGCTGAGAAGTTTCCTCAAGACAATCAAATACTTTGAGACAGAGTACCAGGGTAGGGGTCTGGGGACCAAGCTTTCAGGGGACATCTAGGTCAATTGGCATAAAAAAAGTTATTAAGACAATGTTCTGCATCCTACTTTGGTGAGTGGCATCTGGGGTCTTAAAAGCTTGCAAGTGTTCATCTAAGATGCATCTATTGGTCCCAAACACCTGGAGTAAAGCAGAATGAAGAACACCAAAGACACAAGGAAAGTATTAGCCCAAGAAACAGAAAGGGCTGCATAAACCAGAGACTTCATCAGCCTGAGACCAGAAGAACTAGATGGTGCATGGCTACCACTAATGACTGCCCTGACAGGGAACACAACAAAGAGTCCAGGAGGGAGCAGGAGAAAGGTGGGGTGCAGAACTCAAATTCTAGTAAGAAGACCAAACTTAATGGTCTGACTGGGACTGGAGAAACCCTGGAAAGCATGGCCCCTGGATTCTCTATCAGCCCAGAACTAAAACAATTTCCTAGGCCAACTCTTCAGACAAGGATGGGACATGAAGTGATACTCATGAGGAGTGTGCCTCTTAGCTCAAGTAGATACAAAAGACTTCTGTCCGGAGGTGAGATGGGAAGTCAGAGAGGGTTAGGAGCTGGTTGAATGTACATGGGGAATCGGGGTTAGTAAGGGGGAGTGTGCTGTTTCAGTATGGGGAGAGCAGTTAGAGTCACATAACAATGTATGTATAAATTTCTGTATGGGAAAAAAATAAAGAAATTAAAAAAAATGAAGAGCAGCTGAAAACATTCCCCTTGAGATCAGGAAGAAGACAAGGATGTCCTTTATCACCACTCCTACTTAACATTGTTCTGGAAGTCCTAGCTAGAGCAATAAGCCAAGAAAAATAAATAAAGCTCATCCAAATTGGTAATGAAGAAGTAAAACTGTCACTGTTTGAGAACGATATAATATTATACATGGAAAACCCAAAAGACTCAATGAGAAAACTACATATAAAACTAAATATAACAAAATCAGTTGGATTCCTATACACCAATAAAGAGAATGATGAAAAGGAAATCAAGATAACAATACCATTTATAATAGCCCCTAAAAAAAAATAAAATACTTAAGAATAAATCTAACCAGGGATGTAAAAGACCTATACAAATAAAACTCCAAAACACTACTGCAAGAAAACAAAAGAGATCTACATAAATGGAAAAGCATACTATGCTCATGGATAGGTAGAGTCAACATTGTGAAAATGTCAATTCTACCCAAAGCAATTTACAAATACAATGCAATCTTGATCCAAATACTAACAATATTCTTTAAAGACATGGAAAAACTAATCATTAACTTTATATGGAAAGGGAAGAGGTCCTGGATAAGTAAAGCACTACTGAAGAAGAAGAATAAAGCAGGACTTGCACTACCTGAACTCAGGACCTAATATATAGCTACAGTAGTCAAAACAGCCTAGTCCTGGTACAATGACAGATACATTGACCAACGGAACAGAAATTGAGAACCCAGATGTAAATCCACCCACCCACGGTCATCTGATCTTCAACAAGGGCCAAGTCCATCAAATGGGGAAAGACAGTCTTTTTAACAAATGGTGTCGGCAAAACTGGATGTCTATCTGCAAAAAAATGATACAGGACCCAGACCTCACACTATACACAAAAACTAATTCAAAATGGATTAAAGACCTAAATATAAAGCCACAAACTATAAAGTTCATAGTAAAAAAAATATGATCAATGCTAGAGGCCCTACACAGGGCATTAACAGGATACAAATCATAACCAATGACACACAAACTCCAGAAGGTAAACTAGATAACTGGGATCTTCTAAAAATTAAACACTTATGCTCTTCAAAAGACTTCACCAAAAGAGTAGAAAGAGAACGTATAGACTGGGGAAAAAAATTTTTGGCTATTACAAATCAAAGATCTAATCTCTAAAATCTGTAGGAAAATCCAACACCTCTACAACAAAAAGACAAATAATCCAATTAATAAACGGGCAAAAGAAATAAGCAGACACTTTACCAAAGATGACATTAAAGCAGCCAACAGACCCATGAGGAAATGCTTGAGATCACTAGCCATTAGAGAAATGCAAATCAAAACCACAATGAGATTCCATCTCATTCCGGCATTACTGGCTGTGGGGAGATTGGAACTCTTATGCACTGTTGGTGGGAATGCAATATGATACAACCATTTTGGAAAAACAGTATGGCGCTTGCTTAGAAAGCTAGAAATAGAAATACCGTACAATCCAGCAATCCTACTCCTAGGAATATATCCTAGAGAACTAAGAGTTGTCACACAAATAGACACATGCACACCCATGTTCATTGCAGCATTGTTTACAATAGCAAAAAGATGGAAACAACCTAGATGCCCATCAACAGATGAATGGATGAACAAACTATGGTACAGACACACAATGGAGTATAACACAGTGCTAAGGAATAATGTTGAATCTGCAAAGCATCTCATAACATGGATGAATCTGGAGGGAATTATGCTGAGTGAAAATAGTCAGTCACAAAAGGACAAATATTGTATAAGACCACTACTGTAAAAACTCATGAAAATGTTTACACACAGAAAGAAACAATCTTTGGTGGTTACGAGGGAGGGAAGGGATGGAGGTGGAGAAACACTAAATAGACAATAGATAAGTGGTAACTTTGGTGAAGGGTAAGACAGTACACAATACTGGGGAAGCCAGCAAAACTTGTCCAAGGCAAGGTCATGGAAGCTCGTTAGACACATCCAAACTCCCTGAGTGACCAAATTGCTGGGCTGAGGGTTGCGGGGACCGTGGTCTTGGAGAACATCTAGCTCAATTGGCAAAACATAGTTTATAAAGAAAATTTTCTACATTCTACCTTGGTGAGCAGTGCCTGGGGTCTTAAAAGCCTGTGAGTGGCCATCTAAGATACTGCACTGGTCTCACATCTTTGGGAGCAATGAAGAATGAAGAAAACTAAAGCTACAAAGGAAAGATTAGTCCAAAGGACTAATGGACCACAACTACCACAGCCTCCACCAAACTGAGTCCAGTACAGCTAGATGGCGCCAGGCTACCACCACTGACTGCTCTGACAGGGATCACAATAGAGGGTCCTGGACAGAGCTGGAGAAAAATTTATAACAGAATTCTAACTCACAAAAAAGACCAGATTACCGGTGTGACAGAGACCAGAGAAATCCTGAGAGTATGGCCCCAGACACCCTTTTAACTCAGTACTGAAGTAACTCCGGAGGTTCACCCTTCAAAGACTGGACAGGCCCGTAACACAAAAAGAGACTAAAGGGGCACACTAGCCCAGGGGCAAGGAAAAGAAGGCAGGAGGGGACAGGAAAGCTGGTAATAGGGAACCCAAGTTAGAGAAGGGAGAGTGTTGACATGTCGTGGGGTTGTTCACAAATGTCATAAAACAATATGTGTACTAACTGTTTAATGAGAAACAAGTTTGTTTTGTAAACCTTCATCTAAAGTACAATAAATAAATAAAGACCAGACTTCGGGGTCTGACAGAGACTGGAGAAACAAACAAACAAACAAAGACATATCTCACATTACGTCTCCCTCTGCACACCCTCAAAACAGACTGGAAATTCACTTTCCTGCAACATTCCAGGACTTTGTATTTTATTTCTTTATTTATTTCCTTCTTTTTGTTTTTGTTTTGTTCTGCAAACCCGAACGCCCTTATCCCTGTTACCAAACTGTGGAGAGTCTACGTATCCTTTCAATTAATCTCAAATTTCTCTTTATTCTGAAGTCTTCTCTCTTGCTCTTTGTCAAAAAAAAATCACTACTTTTTTTTCACAACATTGCAGGAGATGGTTTGTGCCTGTGTTATGCACTTACGTCATTCTGGCTCATTCTATGGTTTATTGCTTACACCCTAAACTCACCTCAAAGCTCTCAACTTCTTACTTCTTAATTTTTGAAGTGGTTATTTCAATAATGGCATACAGAATGCATTAAATGCAACTGTTGAATAAACGAATTACTGATTATTGGGAACAATTTTTTAAAAAATGGAGACTTAAAATAATTTTCTCAGTTGATTCATGAATATAATAATAACCCTTATATTAACATTCACTAGGAGCCAAACCCGAAACCAAATCCGTTGCCATCAAGTTGATTCTGACTCATGGTGATCTCACATGTTACAGTAGAACTGAGCTCTGTGTAGCTTTCTTGGCTGGAATCTTTATGGAAGCTGATCACCAGGACTTTCTTCTACAGTGCTGCTGGCTGGGTTTGAACCACCAATCTTTCCATTAGTAGGTCCCACCCAGGGACTTACTATGTTCCCACTATATTCCAGGCCTTGTTAAAGTACGTACATTTAATCATTGCAACATCACTAACTGAGCCACTACAATTATCATCCCCATTTTACACTTGAAGGAACCAAAGCAAAGATGGTAGGAAGTGGCTGAGCAGGGTACTCGCTCCCAGGAGGGCAGTAGAAACCATGCTGTTACCCACCACACTATGATGCCTCTCAATCCAAGGAGGAACTGGAGGTCCGAGGAAGACGTGGAGGTGATTAGGAGTCTTGGTTTTCCCAGGTATTGTTATCAGTTGCAAAATATATTAGTGGTTTTATAATTTTGGAAAACACAGAAAATGTTTAAAGTTGAGGCTTTCCATGCTCCCATTTCTCCACATGCAATATCTGATTGCAAAAACACAATGATGAAGATAAAGAGGATTCAAAGTCTAAATCTCTCCCTTCCTTATAAAATGCATATGGTTGCTATTACGGGCAAATACATTCTGATTTATTTTTCTCTCAGAATAGAGTCACTACAGGGATAGTTAATTTAGTTCTCAACAGACAAGAAAATTTAATGTAAGTTTAAGGAGTAAGTTGTATATATTGCTGAATAAAACATTCTACAATGAAAGCTTCAATTGATGCCTTTGAATTATGGTGTTGGCAAAGAATATTGAATATACCATAGACTGCCAGAAGAACAAAAAATATCTGTACTGGAAAGAGTACAGCCAGAATCCTTCTTAGAAGTGAGGATGGCGAGACTTTGTCTCATATCAAACATGTTATCATGAGGGACAGTTCCTGCAGAAGGAGGTAATGCTTGGAAAATAGAGGGTCAGCAACAAAGAAGAAGACCCTTGATAAACGGATTGACACAGTGTCTGTAATAATGGACTCAAGCATAACGACCATTGTGAGGGTGGCCCAGGAACAGGCAGTGTTTCTTTCTGTTGGTCATGGGGACGCTATAAGTAGGAACCTACCTGAAGGCACGTAACAACGTACTAAAAGTTCCATGAGAGGGGAACAGAACAAAATAAAACAAAAGAACAATAAAATATTTTGATACTGTGCTTCAACGCTACTTCCTAACGTGTTCCATTCAGTGAATTTTGTTTGTAATATAACTGAAATATTCTTTTCAAGTTCTCATTCTCTAAAACGTTCTACTGGATGCCAAATTCAAATGCAAGTATATGGTGAAGTACAGCCCACCTTGAAGCAATTCAGCTGCTACTCCCATTTGAATCTTCACACTAGTTAACTACTAATATGTATTCTGAATAGTCTATGAGATCAAATGGAGTCCCTGGGTGATGCAAACGGGAAAGACTGGAGGTTTGAGACCACACAGAGACACTTTGGAAGAAAGGCTTCGCAATCTGCTTCCAAAAAATCAGCCTTTGAAAATCCAGTGGCACACAGTTCTACTCTGACATCCATGAGGTCACCATGAGTCAGAGAGATTTGGTGGCTGCTTTTTTTTTTTTAAATAAATTCAAATAACCTAATTTCATCTTTATAACATTGATTAAAGAGAAAATATATTAAGGCTTTTGGAATGGTACATTCTAAAATACGTATGTTAAAGAGCATATGCTGTGAAATCATTTCAATATGACTTAATAATTAGGAAAATGACTTGAGAGAAATGGTAAGTAACATCCACATTCAAAAAGAGAGTTTCATAGACAGTCTAGTTTTGAACAAGACACACCAATTGAATATTTGAACTACACAGAGATGCTACGAGGGCTCAGGAGCAGCAAGAGAGGTGAACTTAGTTTGATTGCATAATCTACCTGTTCCTATTGTGTGATCATGGGGTGGACGGATGGAGTTTTTGTTTTTGTTTTACCTGATTTTCTGCTTTTTCATACCTAAAATGAAGATAATATCTTAGTCCACATGTTTATGTCAATATTAAATGATTTAATATGAATATAGTGATTTAATATTATAACATACATATTTACCATTATAAATTCTTTGAATGGTATCTATTTCTGTCTCGTTCTTCTTCCCAGATTAACAAGCCACTCCCGGCTCAAAGACTTAATGCTCCAATATCAATAGGGACTCTATTACGAGGCAGCAAACGTTTTTACTACTAGCAACTCACTGGCTGTCTTTAGAAAAACGAACGGACCCAATTCCTTAATCCTAATTGTGGCATTTCTGAGTCTGAGTGACACCAGGGTCACAGCAATTGCTGTGGCTTTGAGAAGGAGGGACACATAACTCCAGTGGGCATGTAGGCAATTGTCTCATGTGAGTAATGACCTCTACTTTTAGGGTTTTAGGAATTAGAGGAAATAAGGCCTTGCTGGTCATTAAAACACTGTCGAATGAGTTTGATGGAAGTCTTCCAACCATGAAACGTAAATTATTCCCATTTCATCATCATCCTTGGGGAATATAACTCAGGCTTGTATGCTTTAATTGCTACTCAATATATGTTTTAATTTTTACCTTGGTGCTACTGGCACAGAGAAAATATGTCATTAAAGGAAGTTTCTTTTAACTGTCAATTGCAGTAAACATATTTAAATAAAACTCAGAGAAAAAAGTACTTTCTAATCTTTTGGATTGTGCTTTAGAATTGCTAGCAGCGCTATGAACTAGTTATGAGTTGGAATAATATTCTCTGTACTGACATGCAAATGAACTCACTAAGCAACCACTTTGCTTTTGAGATTTACATAATGCAACACCAAAAGCCACTTTAAATTAATATTAATTACTTGATTCTAAAGCAAGAAAGTTCAGTGTTAAGCTGCTTCTCGTCCCATAGTTCATCACATCTATGCGTGGGACGATTGATACCCAAGGAACAAAAATATCGTATGTAGAAACGATATCCAGCCTCTGTACCTTAGAAGGGTGTAGCTTAGTACCCTCCGATGGCTGGGATGTGAAGTGGCATATCCCTTTTATACAGAGTAGAATTCAGTCCCTTTATCAGAATTCACATTTTCTCAGAGTCAGTGTAGTACTGTAAACTCTTGATTATGCACACATCCATTTTGTGACTTATTCTTGGCAAATTTTCATTTTAAATTACCCCTTCCCTTGCCAATCAGCATAAGAGATTCTGAATTACATTTTCATGCCAAAAAACTGGTGTGTGTTTAAGTATACTAGCCTAAATAAAACAATGATAACTAGAAGACACATTTTCCACTAAAAATTACATATATTATATTTCAGCGCATGTGAATTATTTTTGTATTAAGTAATACTTCGAGAACTTGCATGTTCCAGATCATTGCCATTGTGTTCTTATCACAGAGAAAATCTAGCAAAAATATCATATATTACATATATTGTATATATACATATATACGTATTGTAGAGAAGAATCTACCTACCAAAAATACTATACACATATATGTGTATACAGTCATGTGTAGCTTCGTGTCCACGACAAGTTCTGTGAAACAGGATGTTATGTGATTTGGACATTGTCTAAACACTTGGGTGGGAGGGGGCTGCTCTGTGGCCTGTGGCCCAGGCAGCTCCGGCAGCAGGCCCCCTCAGGTGAGCGCTCTACCCGGTGAAGGTCAACGCTGGGAGGCTCAGGGCTGGGAGGCTCAGGGCTTGGGCCAGGGCAGGAGGGGAGCTGTCTCAGTGACCTGGCGCCTCCGCCCTGGCTGGACCCCATGATGCCTGCGGACCTTGGGCGTTCCAGAGCAGGATTGGGTGCCCACTTCTCCCAGCGGGAAGGGTGCTTGTTCCACAGGTGGGGGGCAGTAGAACAGGCTTACTGCCGAGTGGGGTGGTGGGCATCCCCTGGAATGGCGCTCTGGACCACAGGCATGTATGCGGTTGGACATTGCCCAAAAGGACATTAGGCATGTATATGTTTATGTATGCATATATATGTGTATATATTATTATATATGTATGCATATATATGTATATATATAATATACATATACGTATATACTTATATATGTGTCTATATATATAAATATATGTGTGTATATATATGGGTGTATAAGTATACACACACACATGTATATAACCAACACACACTCAAAAACACTACTCTCATTATATCAAGTATTAACTATTGGTTAATTCTTTCTCTTTTGGAGAAGCGATATTACGACTCATTGGACCTCTTGAGTTTCTCAAAACACTGTCTCATCCATTATACTAATACTAACTTCCTTAACACCAAGGTGATTTGCAGCACAAAGGGACCAATTGTGCGTTGTGTGGTAACATATTTAATTGGAAAATTAAGATTTTCCACCAGGGCTCCTTCAGAGCACCTTAAGTAGAGTATGCCTAAGGGACATTGCAGGTGTTGGAGCAGGACCTGATTAAGTGTGTTTGGTAAGGGGTAGTTGCTCACATGGCTGCTACAATGACGCTGACAACAGGACCTTTTTTTGTTTTTCCTAGCCTATTGGCTCACAAGCATCTTTAGAACTTTCTAATGTATGAAGGAACAAAAACCACTAGAGGTAGTATGCCAATTCTGGGTAAATGTGAAAGATTAATGAGAACATACTATTCAGGTCTTTTGATGTCAATAAGTGAGCCCCGAACATTATGAAAAATGGCCATTTTTCAAAGAGAATTCTCAGTAAACTTTTAGTGCACATAAACTCTTAAATCTCACTTCGTTTTTTTTTTAATTCAAGATTTGCTTAATTTTTTTAGCATATTTCAGATTTATCATTATCTGTTCTATTTCTCTATTTCAGATGTAAGTAAGTAGAAAAAGGAAAAATAAAAATAAGACAATATATAGCCTTGATAACAGAAAATCCAAATTATTTCACCTTATCTTAAATCTCACAAAACATATATGGAAATTCATCTAAAGAAAACGAAAAGATAGCTATCTAGGTAGCTTCATTTAAAAAAAAATATGTTTTATCAATGTGCCTTAAGAAATTGCTATTAATAAATACAACAACTTGAGTGTGACATATAATATATAGTTAAATTATTACAGTAATTTTCTATACATTTTGTCAAAGTACCTTACCTGGTAGCTAACAGTGCTGTATACAATTGCATTGTCTCTGTAATGAATGAATTCTTTAGCAAGCGGTCCAGTGTCGTGGCATTGAATATTCCTTTGCCGTTCACATGAACGACATATAACTTCAAAGTATGGTCAACTTTTCGGAGAAGTGGAGAAAAGAATGAATGAAGGGCTACCACATTTGAATATCTTTCACAGTTGTTTTCAAAGTTGGCAAGTTTATTAGTTTAGAACGGGAATCTCATTCCGTATCCAAATAGCGTATCTTAAATGGTAAGTTTGGGCTTTTAATGGAAACCTTATTTTATTTTAGTTTAGAACAAAGTTTTAAAAAGCTAAGTGTGTCCGTAAATCAGAGGAAATGCCTCTGGTATTTCAAATTTGCAATTTCATTGCATCTAACTTTGACTTGTTTCATTACCGTCAGTGGCATATTTTGATTTTAGTGTTTATCCATCTAACTGTGACAATATTAAACTTCAGCAGCAAACATTCCAGACAATGGTAGTTCAAGGTAACTGTTTATACCAGAACAAGGCATACATTTTGGAAAACTTTGTGCAAAAAGAAGTCTGTAAGCTACTCATATGTATTTGGGAGAATATAGTGTTTATATAAGATACTACCTTTTAAGTAAGTTGTAAAATTTAAAGTATTCATTAATGTTTTAAGATAAGAAAAATAAAAATTGAATAAAGTTGAAGTTGAGAGAAGCCATAATTCTATTTGTTTGAAATTTCACAGTCTGAATGTGTACAACAATATAATTAGTTTAAAAAGAAAATTTCAAATTGTATAGAGTTGAAAAATGATTCTACATACATTTGAAGGAGGCTGTTCAGTATGAACTTCCTCACCCAATGTTTCTTATATCCTTCTTTGCCCCTTTCCCTCCTCAGCCTTTAAAAATTTATATGACTATTTAACATAAGATCACATGACTAACAAGAATCCTAAAGAGGACATCTACCTCAGGTAAAACATGGAACAACTTAGAAAGATTCACGTTTGACCTCTATGTTCATAAAAATATCCATTTCTTTTAACAACCAGGCTCAGGTATTAGGGCTGTATTGTAAATAAAATGAAAAATCTCTACCCAAGTGGACATTATTTTAAATCATAAAATCTAAAGATAAAGCTTATCCTAGTAACTCAGTGCAACTACAATATAATATTTTGTAATATAAAATATGTAAATATTTAATCTTAATTTAAGTACTAATTAATTGCTGAAAAGCATAGCCCTGGTCTGTTGAACAATACTTATTCCATATGAAATAGCTTTACATTTTACCCATAATATAGCTAATACAGTTTTTAGACAGATGTAGATGTCTAGTTGCAATCTGAGCTCTCTCCCTGGAATATAAAGCAAAGTTTCACTCCCCACCCTATGTTTTTCCAGCCATTATTTATACTTAATCTAATGTCACCGAATAATCAGTAGGCTAAATGAAAGACCATAATTCTATTTATCAGACAAATCATCACTCCTGTCAAAAAAAGTCATGAATAAGTAATAACAAATACCAGGAGCCTCAGCTAACTTCTAACATTTAATAATTGCTCACTAAGAGAAGGCTGTTCAGTGGTTTTTTTTTTTTTTGTTGTTGTTGTTTTTTACTGAATTCTTTCTCCATACACACTCAGAGCACACTGCCAATTGACAAAAGGAACACAGCTTCAAAAGAAAATCCCCTAAGTAGAGAAAGGCTCTCTGTAAAGCATGCAAGAGGTTCAACATTGCTGAAATAGCGAGACAATTTCTCACCCACGCTTCCCACTTCCGTTCAATTACCAACAGCAGCAGCGACTCGAATACAAGCTAATACTGTACTGTTAAATCAGAGCTTCCATTTACGTGCCCCTCTAACCTGAGGGGGCAGGGAGGGGATGGCATTAACTAGTCAACGGCAGAACAAGCGGCCCCCAACTTGGAAATGCACATGACCTTCTCAGAGACTGAGTTTCACAAGTTTTATTTGAATCGATGCATGTCAGCACCTCTAAATGAAGCCGGCGTGATACAAACGCCGCTACCCCTATCACCCCACCGCGCGTGTGAAAACAGACCCGCACTTCGCAGTCTATGCTTTAGATGCCGGAGGTTATGTTAACCAGAGATTAAACCATTCAGACGTGTTTTTTTTCCCCCCAGATTTTATTATTTTTAAGCAACTTGTTGGTTGATTTATTTAATGCCAATTGCTAACATATTTGGGGGTTGCACTGAATGATTCCTGTCCCTTGAGCCATCCTGCGAGTGTTGCTTTACAAATATTTATATTTATAAAGCATGATATGGCATGATGACACTTCACAAAAAAGCGAAGCCTTCAACTTCCCTTTAGAATTCAAAGCATAATCACCAAAAGATGCTCTCGTAATAATAATAACAGCATTTAGTAAAATAACTATTGCAAGCATTGCCAAAAGTCCTGTTTCAAATTATAAAAATAAGCATAACTCGTCTTAAGATTTTTGCATGGCAGTTGGCATTGCTTCCACACTTTAAATCATATATAACAATATTCTTTTTCTTACCTTCTTTTAACAGTCAGAAAAGTCCCCCAGAAAGATTCCTACAGGGTGTGGATAGAAAAATCACAGTTTGAAAAACAAAACACACAACTAAAAAGATCGTCTTTGCTGGGAAAAGAGCAAACTAGTTTGGTCTCAAACTATGGAAATTTCCAAAGTCACGCCTGAATGGGCGCCCAGGTGACCAGCAGAAGACTCTCCCAGGTGCGATGCCACACTCCTTTGTTAAGTTGATACGAGTCCTGCGGGGGAAGCGGGTCCCGCAGGACACAGGGTGCACAGGCCGTTGCCTGGAGGTGCCGGAGCGCCGGTCGGCCGCCGTCCCGGGTCAGCACCCACAGCTCCCGGACAGCACCAGCTCCGCTCGCCTCCAGCGCGTCTCAGCCACTGAACCGGGCTGATTCTCGCGCCTCCTCCCTAAGCCCGAGCGGCTGCCACTCAACCGGGAGCGCCCGCCCCCGCCAGTGACGTAACTGTTTTGCATATCAACTCCCCGAGAAGTGCGGGGCGGCCCTCTGGGCTGGGCTCCCGCCGGGGTCAGCTGCCAAGGCCCGGCGACCGGATCCAGGCTCATGATCTGCGTGGGCGTCATGGGAATTGAAGCTGCACTGGCCTCCAGGCCTGCGGGAACTGAGCGCCTTGGCGTTGCACGAGCCTGTGCCTTGCGGGGACTGCGTTTCTGTGCACGCTAAGGAGCTCTGGCTGCACAGCTCCGGGGGGAAGACGGGGTGCAGGGAGGGGGCAGGGGAGATCCGAGGGCGACGGTGGGAGGCGGGTGCGGAGGGGTGGGGAACGCAACGAGTCCTCTCCACCGTGATGGTAAAATATGCAATCCTTTTGTCTTTCTAGCCCAACTTTCCGCTTGCTCCCCGCGGTATGTTTACAGGAAAGGATGTGTGTTTAGTGTCCCTGTTCCCTCCTCTCGGTCCACGGAGCTGCTGGGGGGAGTCGTTGCAGCAGAAACTTGCTCTGGAGGAAAAAAAAAAAAAAAAATGCATTGAGCACCGGGCGAAAATGTGAACGCGTGCAATGCTTATCATCATTGGTAAACAGAATCTTGTTAATGAACGCCGCACAGTATCTATCAGCTTCATATGCATTCCTGTAGAATATGCGCCCTCGCCTCGTCATTTTCTTGATTTAAATACATTGTCAAGCTGTCTGGAGTTGGAGATTTCAGGGTTAGCACTATCATTTAATCATAAAATAAGGGAAAGTTCTCACTTTCCACTTCCGCTGCCCAAATCCCGAAGGTTATGCAATATTTATTATGTCTAATATATCAATTTTTCTATGAAAGATGGTATATGCCGGAAGCATTTCATAGCGTTTAGCAATTCTCTCAGTATATGTGATATTTCTTGTCCCCATGAAGCTCTAAAGCCCTTAACAGCAAGAGAAGTGGGTAAGCCACGCCAAATTCCCACCTGCTTAAACAAAATCTTCCAATGAACTGAAACCATCAAGCGTCCAGAAGGCTCATTTATTCACATGCTGTCCACAGTTCCTTCCTACAGCCACCACTACTACTTATTTGTACGAAGAAATGAGCATATAAAACTAAGCCTACATTTTCTTCATTTGATGTAACAGTTATCACTAAAAATTGTTCATTCAAGAAATTTCATATCATTTACCACATTGTTTTCCTTTAGAATGCCTACATATTGAGATGTGCTATTGTATCCCAAGCATCTAATTTTGTAATGACTCTTTTCCCAGAGTCTGAGCAAATGTACAAAATGTTTATTTGCCTATCAAAGAAAATGATCAATGAATTTGATTTTCTGCAATGTTTCAGGAATTATTTCAGGAGGCTTAGTCACTTTTGAGGTCACATACACCAAAATTCCTTCTTTATAGTTATTATGCAACAGAGAATTGTGAAAAAAAAACATGGTATTTTCTTCCAAAGGAACTTTCTCTTTCTCTGCTATGTACTTGTATAAATCGTTCTTTGCAGCTTCATTCTAGGTTTACCAGTCTCTTTCCCAAATACTCGGTTCGCTGGGGATTTTCCACCAACACACGTATATCCTAATTCATGTATTCCAGACATTCTGCAATGATTTTTCCCTAACAACCACTGAGTTTATATTAATGTATAAAAGACTAGTGCCGGGTCTTCTTGCACACACACATACTCATAGATATGCACAGATGTATTTAGAGGGTCTCCGTTTAAAAGAAAGTGATTTAATAATATTTTTCAGACACCATGACAGGTGATTTAACGAGATGGATTGACACAGTGGCTGCAACAATGGGCTTAAATGTAACAACGATTGTGAGGATGGCACAGGATCGGGCAGTGTTTTGTTCTGCTGTACACAGGGTCGCTATGAGTGAGAACCGACTCCACAGGACCTAACAACAGCACCATGATGGGATAAGAGAGGTAGTCTTTGAGGGCAGTTGAATATTGTACAGTTACCGTTGAGCTGACTGAATACCCAGTCCTTTGTCTGGCTATGGCACACATGTCATACTCCTTTTGGAAATACCACACGGCATACTTTCGTCTGCAGCATGCCAAAATGTCAGAGAAGACTCAGAGGTTTACTTGGGAAATATACAAGACAAGTTACATATTCTTATACAATTTCACCAACACCTGCGTCCTGGTGTTGTTTACCAGATACTCTTTTTCACTTCACTTCAGTAGTTGTGCCATTTTGGGTTATGAACTTAAGACAGGTATAATAGTACTTAAAAACCAAAATGGAAGAAGCTAGAACACAAATCTAGGTTTTAAAGAAAACCAGACTATTTACTTACAGTTTCTTAAAAAAAAAAAGGAAGAAAAGAAAAATAATAGAGAGCTGTTATTATGGCATGATATCACCAGAAAGCATTGAAAGTACTGGACTCTCTCAGGGAATTCTAGGTTTTGTTCTGTCCTAATTGGCTGTGTGAGTGAGGACAAATGATACAAACTCTTTCATCATAAGATTTCAACATTGGTAAAACACGAGGTCGTAATAAGTTATTTCTCAAATATCTTAAGTATCTGTTTTTCCATGATTCTATGTTAGAATTCAAAAACATCAGAACTTTCTGTATTACAATTTAAGATTCTACATTAGAATTTAAGACCTTAACAACTTTCTCCGCAAGTGAGGTAAATTGGCATGTGGCTACTAAGGCTGTGACAATGTTACCTTAGGCTGATTAGGCTGGGAGGTATGAAGAGGAGAGGAGTGATTAGGGCCAAAGGAGAGACTAAGAGAAGTCAAAAGACAAGTCAGCAGTCCAGGATGATACCAAGCATGTATTGGCCTGTGAAAGCATACACATGATATATGTGTGTACATATATTTGTGTGTGTGTGTGTGTGTGTATATGTATATATATATATATATACATATATGTATGTATATACAGACACATATAGGTGTATATATATATATATATACATTAGCAGTATTATAACATTCTCACATGTAGTCACACATATAATTACTGATCAGCATTTTAAAAATAATTGTAAAGCTGTAACAAAATAGAAGACATTTGGAAAATGATTATATGGATTTTAGCAGTAAATTATCACCGAAAAGATAACTAAAATTAATAAGAAAATAAGCTCAAGGAAAATATCTCCAAAGCTGAATGACCAACATCTACTCAAGACTTCTAATTTAGGTAATCTACATGAAAATATTTGCATGAAATACACAGAATTATGAAGGTTATTGTGTTGTTCTCCTGTGTGTATTTATATTTGAATGAAAGATTTACCTTTGAATCATGTTGCTTTGGGGATCTCTATTTTTGATTCTTCTAGTGTCATCAAATTTAATAGCTCCTTTTCAAATTATAATTATTCTAATGCATTTTTAGTACATTAGAATTATAAATACTTTAAACATAATGACCTTGTATGCTTTGTTATTTTTTTTTTTCATTTTGAATCAATATGAAAAGGTTTGCTATGAAATAACAGCATGTTTATTTTGAAGAGCTGAAATTCACTATTTCTTTCTAGGTAACTTACACTCTTACTTTTTTGGGTTCAGAATAAAGCAGGGCCATGAAAATAATCATAGCTTAAATGACCAAGTCTTCCTTTACAAAACTGAGCAATAAGGTTGCAACATTAGCACAACACATGGCTAAATTAGAGATCCCAAATGCCTGCACTGTGAGCTTCTACATAGTTGTTTGGGCTTTCTCGGATATTTATAAAACCAAAACTCATTGCCATCGAGTTGATTCTGACTCATTGTGACCCTACAGGACAGAGGAGAACTGCCCCATAGGGTTTCCAAGAAGTGGCTGGTGGACTCGAACTGCTGACGTTTGGGTTAGCATTCATAGCTCACTGTAACTCTTAACCACTGCGCAACCATGGCTATAATGTTTTTAAAGAGTGGATGCTGGATTTAACGATAGTTCTTGTGAAGGACAAATTGCTGAAATTTAATTTATGCTCTTGCTTTTAAGCCTTTTAACAGATTCCAAATATCTCACTTAACATACAAAGTATTATAACATTCTTTGTATATTTGACACCTGAAAACATATGTTCTCCTTCTCCCTCTTTTTTTTCTTCCTTTCTTCCCCTACCACCTCCTCCTCTTCCTTTCTGTCTTGTTCTCACTCTAGGTCCTCTTCTTTCTTCCTATCTTTATTTTACTTTAATGTTCTGCCTAAGCTGTTTATTAGTTCTATGTCTGCTGTGTTATAGGATGTTTGATTGAAAAATTGTATCATTGAATGGAATGTAGATACAATGCATTTATAACTGAATTTCTTAGAGATTCCAGAATTGCAACCTTAAACATGTATTTGTTTTTATGTAGGGATCATGTGTTAAAGAGAATTTTGAAGCATTTTTCCTTAAAGATGGGCATAAGGTGTAGGACGTAATAAGAATCAAGAATACTAATTGAATTAGTCAATTGAAGAATAGAAGACTGAAGAATAAGTTAACACAGATTGAAGAGCCCTTTTGTCATTGTTAGACGACATATAGTCGATTCCACCTCCTGGCGACACCATGCATGCAGAGTAAAACTGTTCTAGTGGTTAAGCACTGAACTGTTAACTGAAAGGTTGTTTCTTCAAACCTACCAGCCTCTCCGCAAGAGAAGGATGTGGCAGTTTGCTTCCATTAAGATTACAGTCTTGGAAACCCTATGGGGCAGTTCTACTCTGTTGTATAGGGTCACTATGAGTCATAGTCCACTAGATGGCAACAAGTTTGGCTTATAGGGTTTTCAAGGTGTTAACCTTTCAGAAGTAGATCACCAGGCCTGTCTTCTAAGGCACCTCTAGGTGGGTTCCAACTGCCAATCTTTTGACTAGTAGTTGATGGCTTCCATCCAGGGAGCCTTGAAGAACTGTATATATACGGTACTCTCAATCAACCACATACTTATCAGAGGATTACATTAATTTAATTTTTTAATACTCTCAATTTGTGTTGAAAATAGAGATTATGTTCATTTTTAAATGTTTTTTCTCTATTAGCTATTATAGGGCAGGCATTGTGTTCGTCTTTGACGATAATTTGTTACCTATAAGCATGAAAATGATGAAAGTCAGTTCTTTTCTTACTAGTACTTACTGTAACACACAGGATGATTCACAAAGAATGACTATTTTTATTATATTTAATCATGTACCCCCATCAAAATGGCGTATTTCCTAAAGGTTTAGAGACCTTTTTCAGAAAAGCCAGGCTAAAAGTTGGATATAACCCTTTATTCTATCAGTCAAGTTCTTAGCTCAATGCACACATAAACTCTTTAATTCCTATTGTGTAAATGGATTTTAAAATTCCACAAGAATCTGGGAAGATGCATAGTATGAATAAAAAGTATAGATTCAAGAAGCAGGTCAATATGAATTTTTACTGAGGTAATATACAGAGAAAGGGGAGAACATGTTTCAAGAAATTCTGCTTAACTGGAAAGTTAAAACATAATGTATTCAGAACAATGTAGGTTGGTGTCGTGGTTATCTAGTGCTGCTGTACCAGAAATACCACAAGTGGATGGCTTTAACAAAGAGAAATTTATTCTAGCACAGTCTAGGAGGCTAGAAGTCCAAATTCGGAGTGCCATCTCCAGGGGAAGGCTTTCTATTTCTGTTGGCTCTGAGGGAAGGTCCTTGTCATCAATCTTCACCTGGTCTGGGAGCATCTCAGCACAGGGACCCAAAGTCCAAAGGGCATGCTCTGCTCCTGGCTCTCTTTTCTAGCTAGTAGGAGGTCCCCATGTCTCTCTGCTTGCTTCTGTCTTTTATATCTCAAATGAGATTGACTTAAGACACAACCTAATCTTGTAGATGGAGTCCTGCCTCATTAACATAACTGCCTGTAATCCTCCCGCATTAACATCATAGAGGTAGAATTTACAACACATAGGAAAATCACATCAGATGACAAAAAGCAAAAACCCTTTGCCATCAGGCGATTTTGACTCATAGTTACTCTATAGGACAGAGTACAACTGCCCAAAACGGTTTCCAAGGAGCACCTGATGGATTCGAGCTGCTGACCTTCTAGTTAGCAGCCATAGCTCTTAACCACTATGCCACCAGGGTTTCCTCCGATGACAAAATGGGGTATAATTGCACAATACTGGGAATCATGGCCCTCGCCAAACTGATACACATTTTTGGGGGACACAATTCAATCCATAACAGTCAGGCTTTAAGGAGTAGATTTGTTCTTTATCAATCACTTGGGGTCAAAATGAATTCAGGATTAGAATTATGCACAAATACAGGATTAGAATTAAATATACACAGTGACAGGCCATTCAGGTAGCCAATGTAGACTACAATCAAAAGTACACATCATGTATGCTGAGTGTAGAAAGACCTACACACCTAACAATTTCCTTATGATAAACAAGGGCCCTTAAATGTATACATTTTAGTCACTCAACTTAATGTCAACACAAAATATACTCTTTACATAAGCTTAACATGGGAAACGATCATTAAATGGAGAAGGATTTTACCTTAATTTTCATGCACTTTCATCTTCCTCGTTCTATCAATTCCCTCATAGACATTATATCTAGGTTGCATGTAAAAATGCTGGAAGCTTTTCCCTAGAAGGACGTTTTGCCTTGGAAAAGACTGCTCACTTCCCCCCGCCCCGCCCCCCAGTCTTAGTCTGAAAAGAATGGTAATAAGCCTTTGATAAGAGCTGGCGTCTGTCAATAGGTCCATGCATAGCATTAACAAGCTAATATGTATGATTTCAAATCATGTTGGTCTATAAAAAGGAGTATAAATTGAAATAATGAGTTAAGAAAGTCTTTCCATAGTAAGTATAATTACACAAGAATTCAAGTTGTCTTTATATAGCCGTGTAGCATTACAATTTGAGATAGCCTATTTAGGAGTGCAACAGACATGGTCATTAGCATAGTAAATTATATATATATATATATATATATACATAAAACAAAACCAAACCAAAAGACTGTTGCCCTCAAGTCGATTCCGACAAATAGCGACACTAGAAGACAGAGTAGAATTGTCCCATATGGTTTCCAAGGAGCAGCTGGTGGATTCAAACTTCCGATCTTTTGGTTAGCAGCCGAGCTCTTAAACATTGCACCACTAGGACTTCAGATATAATATTTGTTTATTTATAAACTAAAGGTGGAAAGAACAGAACATTTTTCCATTTTGCTAGATTTGTATAGCAAATATATTCGTATAAGCTTTTTTAAATAAATAAACTTCAACATTTGAAAATAAATCTAGGAGTATAGAATTATAATTAACATAACTTCCATTACACAGGATGCTATGCACACTCTTCTAAGAGCTATGCCATAGAAAATGATATAAATTTTAGTAAAACCAAGAAAAATGGAAATATATCAGCTAATTCAGGCAAATGTTTTACAAGTGAACCTGATCTGCTGCTTTGATTAAATGAATCCTAGAGTTATGCTCACATGCCATAGTAACAATTCATACTGTTGGTTGTATTTATTGAAGGTAGAAATAATCCTTTTAAGTGAATCAGATACAATGTTGCTTTCAGTGTAATATTTAAAAACAGTTCTGTAAAATGCTCCTTTTCTTTCTTTTATTATTTTAATAGTCAGTGTTTGGGGAGGTAATTTGGAGTTTGGTAATTTTAAGGGTTTGTGAAATCTAAAAATATTGTGCCTTCCACAAGTGTAACTGACCTATGACAATGGAGCAGAGGAACTTCCAGATGCTCAAATAGATGATTTTAAATACTTGGAGTTCTTCCGTTTCAGAGATCTCTTAGGGCATCTATTGGTCAATGTTAGTATTGCATGTGAGCATTTGCGTACAGCAGGAATTAGCCAGTGCAAACCCTAGAGGTCTGTTTTTCATGACAAGGATTAAAAGGCATGCTGATGGGGAGAGCTATGATGAGGAGCTCTCAGGTTTATTTTTGGATTTAAAGTATTAAGCAGATACATGAAAACAAATACGGTATCAGAGTCGATCTTGTAAAGTGTTTGCAACATAGCATTTGCCTTTTCAACATTTTCAAAGTTTTGTTAATTGTCTTTTATAAACTGATATGTCACTGGTCAGATGAGCTGCCATCAGCATTTTACTGAAACTTTGGAATTTCTATAAGTTTTATGAAACAATTGTTCTTTCAGATTTCAAAACACACACAATAGTCTAATTTACAATATAATCTTGGAGAGCAGAATATAAAAGGGCATTGAGAATATGGATGTAAGACTTGAGTTCACAAAGACTATAATGTGGAAGAAAACATAATGTTAAAAGTGGAAAGAATCTGTATATATGGCCAGATAGAGAGGTAACTTTACTCAAAGTATCACTGCTACTTGCTAGAAATTAGGGACAACGATGTGAAAGTTTGGAAGAATGCTTAAGGTCTTACATTTCTGCGTGTTTGTAATACAGAGTGTAAATACATTATATATTATACAGCAAAACTGTGAGAGCAGGAGCTCGACAGGACGGCCTTGTTTATCCAGGTCTCACAAGTTTTCCGCCTTTGATAAGGTACAATCTTAACACTGTTTCATTTCCCCGTTTTAGTGGAAAATATTTGGGTTTTCCTTCTCTGACAGGTTTCCACTTTGTACAGCTTCCAGCTTTTGCAGATTTTACTGTGTAACTAAGTAATTATAAAAACTAAACCTATAATAAAAGTTATAACGACTCTACATATGAACAGTACTAGAAGTACAGTCAGATAGCACAGGTAAAAATTAATAAAATGTCATGGGTACGAAGTGATAAGTGCTTAGAGGAAAGTAAAGTGGTTAGAGAATGGGAACCGAGCAATGATAACTGGTTTTCTCTGCCCTGGTTAACAAATTCTACCGACATATATGGCCCAAAGCAGCTTTGCCAGTTGTTAAACCCAAAAATGATGTTAGGATTGTCTGCGAGGCAATATGCTAGGGACCAAAAAGACATGTGTGTGTTACTTAAAGTGTCACCCCGTTAAAAACTATTTATGTTGCCCGTTGATTTTATAAAGAAATTATTTTAATGTAGAAAAGCAAACACTGCCAACAAAGACACTTTAACAATTATCTTAAGTATGACAGATTATGATTTCACAATGTAACTTCTTGGAATCATTACTGCTGCTCACCACACAATCCCAATTCTCCCCCGTCATGCACATGTTAGAATTACACTTTATGACCTCCGATGGTTGAGTGGAGCCATGTACTCAGGGCCGAACAAATAATTTTTTAAAGAAGTGACACCTGTTACATTTGAGACAGAAGCTGCTCCATGAGCCTGGGTTCCTGAAGCTCCGCTATGCTGACCACTGTGTGCATGGAGCGTGAACAAGAAATCAGCTTCATTTGTTCTAGGTCACTATGATTTTAGATTTGTTTTAGGCTACTGATGTTTGAGACTCTTCTTTTTTTTAGGTCACTGAAGCTAGGAGTTGGTTTGTTTGTAACCACAATATAAATTAGCCTAATCTAGTTGACAAAACTCAGTAACTGAACTGGTTTTTAAACAGTTATATATGCATCGATGCCTCACAAACACATTACTTACACATTTGCCAATGTCTCTAGCTTCCTATATGACAGATACAATGGATGTCCTCAGATTTTATATTCATCTGGAATAGAAAATATAAAGCTCATCTTCTTACTATCCATCTTAAAATGATCTTGTGAGGCTGACCAGACAAGGTCCTCCTGTACTGACCCCACCAAGCCACCCTTCTGTCATTCTGACCTACAGGTTTTACTCTGGGGGTACTTATCTAGCTTCCATTCTAAACTTTTAGTAATGGTTCACCGTACTCCAGTATTCTGAATGTCATTTCAATCTACCTTCATTTATCCAGAATAAGAACCAGTCTTCTTCCTTGGTGGGTTTTTTTTCCCCCCAGTTATTCCCTCAGCTATCCATTCAACAATTAAAAATCAAGTGCCTGCCCTAAAAAAAAAAAGCTAGGAATTAGAGATACAAGAATTAATAATATATAATACCAAAAATAAGACCCACACAAGTCAATACAATACAAATACAATAAGTACAAAGTAGTGCCATGTGTCTTGGTTTCTTAGGACTGCTATAAAAGAAATACCACAAGTGGGAGGCTTAAAGAACAGAAATTTATTTTCTCACTGTTCAGGGTTCTGAAGTCCAGATTCAGTGTGCCAGCTCTAGGGGAAGGCTGTCTCTGTCCTCTCTGGGGAAAAATCCTTGTCTCTTTCAGCTTCTCTTCCTCGGTTTCTTGGTGAGCTCCACATGGCATCAGTCTTTCTCCATTTGTGTTTCCTTGCTTCTACTACTAATCTGCTCTTTTTATATCTCACAAGTGATTGGCTTCAAGGGCACTCTACACTCATATGGCCTCATTAACATAACAAAGAAAGCCCTATTCCTAAATGGGATTACATCCACAAGTATAGGGATTAGGATTTACAATGCATATTTTTGGAGGTCACAAATCTGTAACACCACGCAACTGTCAAATTGATTTTAAGAACATTACCAATGCCTAGTCAGGGTTTGGGTGGAGCCCTGGCGGCGCGGTGGTCAAGAGCTCGGCTGCTAATCAAAAGATCAGCTGTTGGAATCCACCAGCCACTCCTTGGAAACCATATGGGGCAGTTCTGCTCTGTCTTAAAGGGTTGCTATGAGTTGATTCCAACTTGGCGGCAATGGGAGTCTGGGTTAGAATAAGAAGGCGCAGAAGGAAAAGGAAACGGAGAAGGAGGGGAGAGGGAGATGGGGCAAGCATAAGGAGAAGGAAAAGAAAAAGAAGGGGTGCAGAAGAAGAAAGAGGAGAAGGAGATAAAGAAGAAGGACTCAAACCAACAACAAGACCAAAAGAAACCCTAAGGGAGGTATTATTGTCCTCTAAATTAAGTGAAAACTCCTAGTATTGCCTTAATTTCTTGCTAAACACATTTCAAATTGTATGGCACAATTTTTGTTGAAAAGTGTAAATATAATTTGTCACTGCTACACACTGTAGGTGCATATGATCAGGAACGGATGGTACTGAAGGAAGAAGTCCAAACTGCACTGAAGGCATTGGTGAAAAACAAGGCTGCAGGAATTGACAGAATACCAACTGAGATGTTTCAACAAACGGATGCAGCACTGGAAGTGCTCACTCATTTATGCCAAGAAATTTGGAAGACAGCTACCTGGCCAACCGATTGGAAGAGATCCATATTTATGCCTATTCCCAAGACAGGTGATCCAACTTAATGCAGAAATTATCGAACAATATCATTAACACCACATGCAAGTCAAAATTTTGCTGAGGATCATTCAAAAGTGGCTGAAGCAGTAGATCGACAGGGAACTTCCAGAAATTCAGGCCAGATTCAGAAGTGAACGTGGAACCAAGGGTATCATTGCTGATGTCAAATGGATCATGGCTGAAAGCAGAGAACATCAGAAAAATGTTTACCTGAATTTTATTGACTATGCAAAGGCATTTGACTGTGTGGATCATAACAAATTATGCATAACATTTCAAAGAACAGGAATTTCAGAACACTTAATTGTGCTCATGAGGAAACTGGACATAGATCAAGAGGCAGTTGTTCGAACAGAACAAGGGGATACTGCATGGTTTAAATTCAGGAAAGGTGTGCATCAGAGCTGTATCCTTTCACCATACCTATTCAATCTGTATGCTAAGCAAATAATTCTAGAAGCTAAACTATAGGAAGAAGAACAGGACATCAGGGTTGGAGTAAGACTCATTAACGACCTGTGTTATGCAGGTGACACAACCTTGCTTGCTGAAAGCAAAGAGGACTTGAAGTACTTACTGGTGAAGATCAAAGACCACAGCCTTCAGTATGAATTACACCTCAATATAAAGAAAACAAAAATCCTCACAACTGGACCAATAAGCAACATCATGATAAACGGAGAAATTTGAAGTTGTCAAGGATTTCATTTTACTTGGATACACAATCAATACCCATGGAAGCAACAGTCAAGAAATCAAAAGACAAATTACACTGGGCAAATCTGCTGCAAAAGTCTTCTTTAAAGTGTTGAAAAGCAAAGATGTTACCTTGAAGACTAAGGTGCCTGACCCAAGCCATAATGTTTTCAATCGCATCATATGCATGCAAAAGCTGAACAATGAATAAGGAGGACTAAAGAAAAACTGATGCCTTTGAATTGTGTTGGTGAAGAGTATTGAATATACCATGGACTGCCAAAAGAACAAATAAACCTCTCTTGGAAGAAGTACAACCAGAATGCTCCTTAGAAGCAAGGATCGACAAACCTTAGTCATCTAAGTCCTACCTTTATCTAAGGCTTGTTCATTATAGAAGTTTCTTAACTGATCTTATTTCCTCTCTTATTTCCCCACTAAAGTGTGCTGGCCACACAGCAGCTATAGTTGTCTTTAAAGAATGCAAATCGGATTATGTCCCCGTTTTGCTTAAAATTCTCCATTGCATTTGATATTAAAAAAAAAAATCTAATTTCCTTGTCATTGTTCACAAGTCCTTCTACCGTCAGGCTCTCACTTCTTTGATCTTATATTCTGTGCCTTCTCTTCTTTTTACCAAGTTCGTTTCAATCATTGTAGCTTTATTCCTGTTCTTTGAATCCATGATGTTCATACTCGTGTTAATGTCTTCATACATGGTGTTCCTTCTCCCAAATGCTTTTCCTCAGATGTTCCAATGAATGACTACTTAGTGTTTGGCTCACTGCAGTGGTTGTTCCTGCCTACCAGTACTCCATGCTACCCACTCTTAGCCATTCTACTGCTTCTTTTCCTTCATAGTATATGTACATGTCTGAACTAATATTACTTACTTATTTAGTCATCAACATTATGTCTTCTTCTATTAGAATCTTAGCTCCTTGAGAGTGGGAACCCAACTTGTTCACATTTGTATTCTGGGGCTTAGAAAGCAGCCTAGGTATAAGCGCTCAATACATATTTACTGAGTGAATGCATTGATGTGGTTGGCAGTGCATTAATTTCCTCCAAACTTTAACTTTATAAAATTCTGCCCATTCTCCAAGACTGTATCAAATGTTATTCATTTCATGAAGCCTCTGATTTACAAACTGACTGGGACACCTCCTTCCTTTGGAACCATTGTACAATTCTTTTCTGATGCTCATTCTGAAGTTATTCAAAGTTTTGTTGTTAGATTAATTTCTCTAATCCTAATCACTAGATTGTTACCACCTTGAAGAAAAATACCCTGATTTATACGTTTGACATTCATAATGTGAGGTATACTTTTGGCTTGCAGTAAATGCTCGTTCTAGAAACATGTATATTTATTAATTAATTTATTTACTGTCTATCTCTGAATGAGTTTGGGCCTCTGTTTTTTTGCTCATTGCTACATTCCTCATCTCCCAGACAAGAACTAGCTGCTGAAAGAATGAATGATTGAATATTTGTTGCACTAAATTCAATGTTCCCTGAAATATTCTTTTATCTTGTCGGTGAGGGCATTAGAATCATCAACTGTTAAATTTATTTCAAGGCTGTTACATTTTGACTAATCATTAAAAATGCTTATCTTATCAAGCAGTGTCTTAGATTACTGGGATTTTAATTATGCCAAATTATTTAGCTGACAAATGGTTAATTAAATATTAAATGAATGGTTTAGGGATCAAAAATGATAGATCAGGTTCTAGAAATAGTGTAGAGGGAAAACTTATTATCTGAGAGAGCCATATGCCTTTTGATTCTTAAGCTTCAGCTTTCTGACATGGAGTTTGTAGGAGTTTCAACTCACTCTCAAAACCATTTTGTTGGTTCTTAGTCTATACCCAGACTTGGTAAATGCAGGCGAGTGGGATGTAAACCAAGGTAACTCAGGATTTACACCTCAGACTTAGAATGAAGTGTAGACATTTTAAACTAAATTTATATTTACTACATTGACAAAAACAATACTTCTCAGTCTTACCTGGATACACGTCATTTTCGCTTTAGCAATATTCTGTTAGTGATGCAAAAGTTTATCCATTTACATGATTATCCGTTAAGAAGATTTCTAAAAATTAAAAAAAAAACTCCTCAAGTTTCAGACTGATGAACAAAATATAGCTATTAGACAGAGGTGACTTATACGTCAGTTTTTAAATGCTGAAATAGTACTGTGGAGGTACTATATATTATTTTTTAGTAGAAAATAATACATTTATTGAATGGTTTTGCTTAAAAGCAGTGGAGATATTGGCAAATTGTAATTGCTGTCAATGTGATAGTCTCTCCTGTCAGCTAAATAAATAAAAAAGAACTAGATCTTGCCTTTGAGACGGCAAAAATCAGCAAAAAGAATGTTACATATTCAAGGAATTTATGATCTGCTCACACGAGAAACCCGCAGCAAATAAATACTTCCGTACTAAATGACTTAAATATTAAACACAGATTTCAGTTATTTTAACTAAAAGTATAGATTAAACTAATGTAGTTATTATAGAAATTGAAATTTGGAACAAATACAACATAGGTGTTAAACATAAAAAGAATTATACTTAAATTATCCTCAATGGTGAGTAGCAATCATGAATAACAATACAATGCTCCTAAATTGTTTCACAGAACCTTAGTCCAAAGTGTTTTATAACACTACTTATTGTACAGAATGCTGCATAGATTACTGAAAATAGTTCCATGAGGGCATTTAATACTGAATACATTAGAGTGCTCAGTTAGCCAGTGAAATATAAGAAAGAAATTAAAAGGTATAAACAAGGAGAAATAACACATTTTAAAATGACTCGAAGAAACATTAATAAATTCTATTCGCTATTCGTTATGTTTACTGTTTGAGCATAAAATATCAAGACAAAGTAGTAAAGAAAATCTGTGAAAACATTATTCAGTTGCCTGAGACTTGAGAAACAATTCAGTACACACGTGATGCAATGCGTTGTTTTGTTTTGTTTTTTACTTCAAACCAGGCCACTATTACTGGACACCATTTTAGACACTGACAGGGCAAGCGATAAGGCTCACTTAGCTGTGCAATATACATCCCAGAATAATCGCAGGCGACTTCACAGAGCTGCTTCCTCAGTTTCAGTTCACAGACAACCTGCCTTATTAACTATCTTCGTGTTCAACTAATGGTTCCAGTTCCCTTGTTTCATTATCATTTTAACATCTGATCAATCCTAGTTAAACCAAAGCTGAGGGTGCTCAACGCTCTCTATCTCATCCATTATAATAGTACATATTTTTTCCTACAAATGTTCAATGCCTTTGCTACAACTTTACACTTTCATACAATTTTGACAAAGATGGATTATTGTACAGTGATTCAACTTTAACCTTGCTTCAAACCTGTTGCTCAAATATCAGAATATCTTGCAAATTTCAGGATTTGATACCAAGTTACATTTACAGGTACATCTTTCTGAAATATACACATGGATTAGAGTAATCGATATCATCATATTAGTAAACTAAAATAAACAAACTAGATTTTTGAGAACACAGTTGATACGAAATACAAAAGGGAGGTTGTATTATTTAATTCGTTTATTAGTTTATTACAGAGATACTAATTGTGCATCTCTTTCAGTCAGGCACTATATAGACACCGGGGAAACAGTATTGATAAAAAAGGAAAAAAATGGTACTTGTTTTAGGAAAGCAATGTTATAGTAGGAGATTAGCTTAATTTAAAATGCATGTTGTTATAATATAATATTCTATAGTCATTCCAGATCACTTAATTGTGCTCATTAGGAACCTATACCAACAGGCAGTCATTTGAACAGAACAAGGGCATACTACGTGAAGTCAGGAAAGGTGTGTGTCAGGGTTGTATCCTTCCATCATGCTTCTTCAATCTGTATGCTGAGCAAATATTTTGAGAAGGCGGACTATGTGAAGAAGAATAAAGCATTTGGATTGGAGGAAGACTCATTAACAACCTGCGATATACAGAGGACACAACCTTGCTTGCTGAAAGTGAAGAGGACTTGAAGCTCTTACTGATAAAGATCAAAGACTACAGCCTTCAGCATGGATTATACCTCAACATAAAAGAAAACAAAAATCCTCACAACTGGACCAATAAGCAACATCATGATACATGGAGAAAAGATTGAAGTTGTCACAGATTTCATTTTGCTTGAATTCACAATCAGAGCCCATGGAAGCAGAAGTCAAGAAATTAAATGGCACACTGTATTGGATAAATCTACTGCAAAAGACCTCTTTAAACTGTTAAAAAGCAAAGATATCACTTTGAGGACTAAGGTGCACTGGAGCCAAGCCATGGTATTTTCAATTGCCTCATATGCATGTGAAAGATGGACAATGAATAAGGAAAACTGAAGAACAATTGACGCCTCTGAATTATGGTGTTGGCGAAGAATATTGAATATACCATGGAAGCCACCAGAATAATGAGCAAATCTGTCTTGGAAGAAGTACAACCAGAATGCTCCTTAGAAGCAAGGATGGCAAGACTTTGTCTCATGTACTTTGGACATGTTATCAGGAGGGACCAGTCTCTGAAGAAGGACATCATGCTTGGTAAAGTAGAGGGTCAGGGAAAGAGAGGAAGACCCTCAATGAGATGGATTGACACTGTGGCTGGACTGATGGCCTCAAGCATAACAATGATTGTGAGGATGGTGCAGGACTGGGCAGTGTTTTGTTCTATTGTACATAGGGTTGCTATGGGTTGAATCTGGTCTGACAGCATCCAACAACAGCAGCAACAACACAGTCATCAGAAATATTAAAAATTAAGTTGCAGTAGCCCCCATATATATGTATGTACATATCTCCCTGGGTAGAGCAAATGGTTAACAACTCCACCACTAAACAAAAGGTTGGCAGTTCAAACTCACCCAGAGATGCCTCAGAATACAGAACTGGTGACCGTTTTCCAAGAGGTCACAGCCTTGAAAACTCTATGCAGCAGTTTCTATTTTGCACACATGGGGTTGCCATGAGTTGAAATCTACTCAACAGCAACTAACAACTATGGGAGCTATGGAGAAAGAAGTGAAATTGATTTAGTGAAAAGATGATCTCTTTACGTTTTATACTTAAACCTCCTGGAGTTTTTTATTGATTATAGTTGAAGTACTATGGAATGGATTATGATTTATGCATTGATGCTTAAATACATTGATAAATTAAATATATCCTTGGTGTATTTAATTTCTTATTCAAAAGATCCCTCATATTCATGGAAAATTGCTTCTAAAACTAAGAATATATGTTTCTTTAACCGCAAATGTTCCGTGGCCATCAATTTTGAGTTAGTGTGTGGAGACCAAAAGTGGGAAAACATACTATACGTCAGACACTGCTTTATGTTTTATAAATATTGCACCATTGTTTATGCAAAAGAACCTTAAGGTAGTAGGTAACACTCCATTTATTTTACACATAAAAATCAGATAAATTAAGCAAATTGTCTGATGCAAAATAACTCTTTGGAAACTTACCTAGAATTTGAATGCAGATTGATCCGATTCTGAAATCCAGGTCTCATTCTTCTGAACTGATAATTTTTGTGTTGAAGACTTTTTAGTGTTTTTGTTGACAATGTTTGTATACTCTCAGGAGGACTGAACGAGTAGAATAGATAGAATAGCATATAGAAATGAATATTTAAAAAAATATTCTTGATATTAGCATTTTACAAAACAAAATGCTATGGTAAATTATTTTCCATTAACTATCATTTCTTCATCAAGAGTGTCAACTAAACCCATACCCATTTATCATTTAATGCACATCAACTCATCATATTTACTGAATTCTTTATTCATACATTCACAAATACTTACCCAGAAATCCTTCACTTATCTTTTTATGGCATTTGATTTTATACCTCAGAGATCAGGAATGTTCAAATCTTTTCCATCGATTACCCTTACACCTATTAATTCCCAGAATGAGCTCTACTCATATGAAATAATATATATATAGAAGAATTTATATACAATTTTTATTGAGTAGGCTATATACATGACTCCAATTCAGTTCTGTCTAATTGAAAGTCAAGGATTAAGCAGGGCCTATTTACTTTCACTACTCCACTCAGAATTATAATATGACTAGCTGCATAAATCAGTAAGGCGAATGGATCACCAATATGCTTAAGTGTTCCTAAGGAGGCAGGCCCATGGTCCTCTTGCCACTAAGTTATTTGAAAAGCATAAATGAGAATGACAGAAAAAACCCTAGACAGGTGAATGACTTTCTAAGGCAGCTCTCCTTCTCATAAAAATAGTATAATTTATTACAATATCATCAGTTAAATTGGCAATTACCAACTAGCTCCAGGGGTGAGTACAGAGAATTAAGCTTTACCTCCTCTCTACACTACAACACATCCCTGCGTTAAGCACTTAGAGATCCCTTTATATCTTAATCCATAGAATTGCAAAACCATAGATCACATAGGTCCAAACCCAATTTAATACCCGTGCTGATGCATGGAACAATCATCCTATCTATCCATCAAGGCTTAGCTCAAACCCACAGTTTCCATGACGCCTTCCTTAATGCCCTCTCCTAGAATTATTTTGTTCTCTACTCTGACTTTTTCTATGACTCTCTACATGCCTACCTGTGTCAAAATTATTTATGTACATGACATTCTCACTACTAGACTACCCAGACTTTGAACCTGGAAACAATCACGGCCTAAGGCTGAAGGGAAAAGGAGGGAAGCCAGTGGTAGATGTGGGGAGCTCATTGTGTTTCAGTGTAGGGAATGGACCGCACTGAGTTGGATGTTGGACTTTACCGACAAGGTGTAGTAGCTACTTGAACGAATTTTCATAATCAAAAGTTTCAGAATAAGCAACCCTGTGAAATCAGTATAATTCATGGGCCGTTCCAATGGCTGCTATTCAGAAACATCAGGAGATCTGTCCTTATGTGACATTCCTACCGACAGAATATGAGGCAAGAGAGACAATGACTCATACCTGGGAAGAAAGAAGAGAACCATGGAATATAACAGGGTCTAAACATCAAGAGAATTTCAAACATAGAGAAGAACATAGGGTTTCCAAGGAGCATCTAGTGGATTTGAACTGCCGATCTCTTGGTTAGCAGCTGAGCTCTTAATCAGGGCTCCACCAGGGCACCTAATAAAACATAGTTACCATTTATTGTGTCTTTTTGTGCTAGACATTGTATTAGATTCTTTCCATGTACAATGTGATAATTTATCAGCAAATTTACCCTCAGTTAGAGAGGAGAAAATTGTCAATTTTTAAGGTCAAGTCTCGACCTCACACAACAAAATAAAACCTTCTAGGAGGAGGCACAATTCGGAATCACAGCAAGTCTTCCTTGATATAACAACCATTCTTTTTCCACTTTTAATACTGATACTTACAAGTTGTCTCCCGAAGGCAAAAGTCTAGGTTTATAGGCTAGGCCAAAGCAATATTTTGGGGGTATTCGTTTGTTTGTTTTGTTTTGGTTTTTGAGGGGAATGAGAATGGTGACAGGCTGACTTAGTAGTGACAGAGCTTCATAGCTTTGTAAACACCTCAGTTGTATCGGATGTTTTCCATAGCCTATTTCTAGATGTTATACATATGTTTACTAGAAATGGATCACTGGAGTATAGATTTCAGGTACATAAGTCATGTTCAACCTCTTTAAATGGGAGAGGATGATACAATTGGTATATCTTCTGCCTTAATAAACATGGATTCTTGAATAGAAGCAGACCTAATCCTGGAGACATAAGATACCAACAGGGCCAAGTGTGAGAACTTAAGGACAATGGCGGCAACTAGGAAAAGGGCATGGGTGAACACAGCCCGGAGTTCACTTAACCTCCAGGTTTAATGCCTAGTTTATAGAAACCTCAATGATTATTGCCTAAATGAATAAATGTTTCCCTCAGCTATTATGATCTCCATATCCGTTCATGTAAAGATTACAGCCTAGAAAAGTTTGTCGTCCTGTGGTGGCTTGTGTGTTGCTATGATGCTGGAAGCTATGTCACTGGCATTTCAAATATCAGCAGGGTCACGCAGGGTGGACAGGTTTCAGCTGAGCTTCCAGACAAAGACAGACTAGGAAGAAAGAACTGACAGTCTACTCCTAAAAAAACTGGCCAGTGAAAACCTTACGAATAGCAGCAGAACTTTGTCTGCTATAGTGCCGGACGATGAGACCCTCAGATTGGAAGGCACTCAAAATACGACTGGGAAGAACTGCCTCCTCAAAGTAGAGTCAGCCTTAATGATTTCCATAGAGTAAAGCTTTTGGGACGTTCTTTTACTGATGTGGCACAACCCAAAATAATAAGAAACAACTGCAAACATTCATTAATAATTGTAATGTGTAATGCATGAAGCATGAATCTAGAAAAATTGAAAGTCTTCAAAAATGAAATCAAATGCAAAAAGTTCATTATCCTAGGCATTAGTGAGTTGAAATGGACTGGTATGGGCCATTTGGAATCAGATAATCATATGGTTTACTATACAGGGAATGACAAAGTGAAGAGGACTGGCATCACATTTGTCATCAAAAAGAACATTTCAAGATCTATTCTGAAGTACAGCACTGTCAGTGGTAGGATAATATCCACACATCTACAAGGAAGACAAGTTAATAAGACTATTATTCAAGCTTATACACAAACTGCTAATGCCAAAGATGAGGAAAATGAAAATTGTCAACAACTTCTGCAGTCTGAAATTGGTCAAACATGCAATCAAGAAGCATTAATAATTACTGGTGATTGGAATGCGAAAGTTGGAAACAAAGAAGGATCAGTAGTTGGAAAACATAGCCTTGGTGATAGAAATGACTTTGGATATCACATGATAGAATTTTGCAAGATGAATGACTTCTTCATTTCTAATACCTTTTTCCAACAACATAAATGGGCACTATACACGTGGATCTTACAAGATGGAATACACAGGAATCAAATAGACTACATCTGTGAAAAGAGACAATGGAGAAGCTCAATATCATCAGTCAGAACAAAGCCAGGGGCCAACTGCGGAACAGACTATCAATTGTTCACATGCAAATTCAAGCTGAAGCTGAAGAAAATTAAAACAAGTCCATGAGAGTCAACATACAGCCTTGAGTATATCCCACCAGAATCTGGAGACTGTCTCAAGAATAGATCTGATGTATCAAACACTAATGACCAAAGACCATATGAGTTTTGGGATGACATTAAGGGCATCATACATGAAGAAAGCAAAAGGTCATTAAAAAGACAGGAAAGAAAGAAAAGACCAAAATGAATGTCAGAAGAGACTCTGAAATTTGCTTTTGAATGTAAAATAGCTAAAGATAACAAAAGAAATGATGAAATACAAGAGCTGAACAGAAGACTTCAAACGCTGGCTCCAGAAGACAAAGAAGTAAACTATTATAATGAAATGTGTAAAGACCTGGAGTTAGAAAACCCAAAGGGAAGAACACACTTGGCATTTCTCAAACTGAAAGAACTGAAGAAAAAATTCAAGCCTCAAGTTGCAATTTTGAAGGATTCTATGGGGAAAATATTGAACGAAGCAGAAAGCATCAAAAGAAAATGGAAAGAATACACAGAGTTACTGTAGCAAAAAGAGTTGTTCAACTTTCAACCATTTCAGGAGGTAGCATATAATCAAGAACTGAAGTTATAGAAGGAAGAAGCCCAAGCTGCACTGAAGGCATTGGCAAAAAACAAGGCTGCAGGAATTGAAGAAATACCAGTTGAGATGTTTCAACAAATGGATGCAGCACTGGAGGTGCTCACTTCTCTATGTCAAGAAATTTGGAAGACAGCTAACTGGCCGACTGAGCGGAAGAGATCCATATTTGTGCTCATTCCAAAGAAAGGTCATCCAGCTGCATGTGGAAATCATCAACAATATCATTGATATCACACACAAGTAAAATTTTGCTGAAGATAATTCAAAAATGTTTGTAGCAGTACCTCAACAGGGAACTGCCAGAAATTCAAGCTGGTTTCAGAAGAGGATATAGAATGAGGGATACCATTGCTGATGTCAAATGGATCTTGACTGAAAGCAGAGAATACCAGAATAATGCTTATCTGTGTTTATTGACTATGCAAAGGCATTCAACTGTGTGGATCATAACAAATTATGGATATCATTTCGAAGAATGAGAATTCCAGAACATTTTATTGTGCACATGAGGAACCTGTACATAGACCAAGGGGCAGTCGTTCAAATAGAACAAGGGGATACTGAGAGGTTTAAAATCAGGAAAAGTGTGCACCAGGGTTGTATCCTTTCGACATACTTATTCAATCTGTATTCTGAGCAAATAATCTGAGAAGCTGGACTATATGAAGAAGAATTTGGTGTTAGGCTTGGAGGAAGACTCATTAACCTTGCTTGGAAGAGGCGTTGAAACACTTACTGATGAAGATCAGACTACAGTCTTCAGTATGGATTACATCTCAATGTAAAGAAAACAAAAATCCTCACAATTGGACCCATAATAAACATGATGATAAATGGAAAAAAAGACTGAAATTGTCAAGAATTTCATTTTACTTGGATCTACAATCAATGCCCACAGAAGCAGCAGTCAAGAAATCAAACGACACATTGAATTGTGCAAATCTTCTGCAAAAGACCTTATTAAAGTGTTAAAAATCAAAGACATCACTTTGAGGACTAATGTGTGCCTGATCCAAGCCATGATATTTTTAATGACCTCATACGTATGTGAAAGCTGGACAATGAATAACGGAAGACTGAAGAAGAATTAATGCATTTGAATTATGGTGTTGGTGAAGAATATTGACTATACCTTGGACTGCCAGAAGAAGGAACAAGTCTGCCAGAACGCACATTGGAAGGGAGGATTGTGTGACTTTGTCTCATGTACTTTGGACAAGTTATCAGGAGGGACCAGTCCCTGGAGTAAGAAGTCATGCTTGGTATGATATGGTGTCAGTGAAAAAGAGGAAGACTCTGAATGAGACGGATTGACACAGTGGCTTCAACGATGGGCTGAGGCATAGCTACGATTGAAGGATGGTGCAGGATGTGGCAGTGTTTCAGTCTGTGGTACATAGGGTCACTATGAGTTGACCGCTATGAGTACAAACATCTAACAACAACAACTAAGATTACAGCCAAAAACGCTGTGGGACAGTTCCACTCTGTCGCATAGGAAGGCTATGAGTCAAAATCAGCTAGATTGCATCTAACAACAACAGCGTATACCATGGGAACCGGCCAACCTGAATTACAAGGTCAGGGCATCTCTGTTTTAAACTAGGCAACACAGGTGCCACGTATCCTAGGCTTAGGCTCATTTTATTGACTTCTGCTTTCCTCTGCTGAAATTCATTCTTTTCATTGATTTTTTTAAATCTAATGTACAAATTATCTTACTCGCCAATTTTCCACTCTTTATTTTTTTCTCTCCTCCTTTTACGTCATAATTTTATATTTAGATTTTTCTGTTGCTCCCAGGTGGCACATTTCTCTGCCTCTTCTGACGCGTACATGGCGTACATGAACTCCTGACCTTTGTGTCATCATCTCTCTCTCTCGTATCCAACCTTGTTATCTGGAACACTTCCTCTCTGTCTTCACACGTTTCTTTTCCTGTTTCCCAGAAGCATAGTATCTAAAGCAGCATAAAGAGGAAATGACAGAATAATCATTGGCATCCTTGAAGAATTAGACTCCCCTTATTTCCACTGCAAGTATTTCAGCTGCACGTGTCCTTCATTTTCCATGATTCCAGATGCAAAACATTAATGTTCTTGGCAAAACAGAGCCTAAAGCTAAGTCCCCTTTTCCACTTCCTTCTTTATTATTCCAAAATTTAAACCTATAATGCAAGTTAGAATTTATTTTTAAGAAATAGGATGCTTTGAAAAATAATTTTGAAACAAATCTTCAAGACATGTCAGATATGAAAAAAGGACAGGGGATCTAAGCAATTGGTGGGTCAGTTTATTTACTTTTGTTTTTAGATCTTAATGGCTGCCGTTTCCACTTCTATGCCTCATTTCCATCAGAACCATTGTCACTTGTGCTCTGTAATAAATTTATCCTGCTTTTAATTCAGCCTTCGCTATTTTTCATCATTTAACTCAGATTCAGTCTTAAGTCTTGGCATTGCCAACTTTCTTATATTTGTTTGATTTCTTTAGTGCTAAAACCACACACCTATTGCTGTCAATTCTATTCTGACTCATAGCGACCCTCTAGGACAGAGCAGAACTGTCCCACAGGGTTTCCAAGGCTGCAATCTTTACGGAAGCAGACTGCCACATCTTTCTCCTGCAGAGTGGCTGGTGGATTTGAACCACTGACCTTTCAATTAGCCAACAAGCGCTTAACCAGCGCACCACCAGGGCTTGTTTAGTGCAACAGTGTGCTATACACATAGTTGGTACTTGCTTCTATTTGCTAATTGATTGTTTCTGTTTTTTTTTAATGTGTTTTGCAATAAATATCTCAATGATGAAAAAGATAATGAAACTCGTAACTCTGATATTACAAGAAAGGCTCACCTTAATCATAGTACCTGGTTATGCAAAAATAACTGAGAAGAAGAATATATTTAATATCAGTAACTTTAAGGCATAAGAATCTCTACAAGTATGGTTAAAACCACACTTGTGTATCTGCTTTAAAATTTCATGACTTTTTTTATGGAATTCCGTAATATTTGCTAGAGGAATTTGAACTCTGAACCAAGGGAAATTGGAGTTGATGTTTATACGCGGATTTCAGTAACCAAAACATTATGATCTATGCTCTAAACACATATTTGCACGTAGGAAACACATAATGTAGTCTTAAATTTTCCTGGATCTTAAAATAGTCATTTCTTATGTTTAAAATCGTCTATGACATTATATATCTGCAAGCTGCTGTTAATTGTCTTTAGTAAGAACTCTGTCAGCCAGGGAATCAGGCAGCACACTCAAATCAGGTGGTATGAGGAAAGTTTAGTAAAGGGATGGTTCATAAATTGAGAACATGGCATAGAAAAAGATCGAGGGATAGTACCATCTGCCCACCAGGGCCACTGTTAGCACTTCTGGGCCAGAAGAGGTTGGTTATGGGAGAAGGGAACAGTTACTGGGCCCTGCAAAAAGAAACTGTAGGGAGGTGAGATCTTACTTAGAGGGATGCAGCTACCCCAAATCCCTCAAGCAGGGAGATAGGGAAATAAATACCTGAACTCTCCTTGCTTACCTCTTCCCATCCCCAGATGCCCTTCCAGGACCCGCTTCCCCTCACTGGCTGAACTCAGCTGGAAAATACCATTGATACCATCCAGACACATCTCAGCCTCCAGAGGCAGACAGCAGTGTGGAGAAGGTAGAGACGTAGCTGGGGGGGCCAAAGGGGGAGATATCCAGCAACCCTTGGTAGCTTTTAAAATATATTTTGCTTATTAACTTATCACTAAATATCTATAATAGAATATTATAGAGTGTTAAAGTGATCTTTATTAAAATTACTACTTATAAAAACTTTTTTAGGTATAGGCAAATTCTATTTCTCCATGAGAGATTTCTACAGAAAATTTTACTCTGAAAGCATAGTAAGCATGGACGAGAGAGAAGAGAAAAATGTTGGCAAGTAATATTCACATTTAGATTTTACAAAGAAATGTCAGTCATTTATTTTTACACAAATATAGTGAGAAAAAAAATCTGTTATTTGAAAGGTTAAGATTAAATCAAAGTGAAAGAGCATTAAATTTTACAATCAAAAGACAGACACTGTTTTATAATTAATTTTATTTGCAAATAATGCTCCAATAGAAGGCTGGGAAACAATTAGTTTTAAATATTCAGAGATGTCTTGGAGATAAAAAACTGGACACTGGTTTATAAGCGAGGACCTTTCAAAGTGTAACAAAGCAATAGATGATAAAATATCTATAAAATATTATGAAATATTCAACTGGTATTATTTTACTATGTCCTGGAATCCAGGGTCCAATTTATTGACTTGGTTTAAAAATACGTGTGTTCTGAGTATAGTGCAGGTTATGGGTTCAGGCTTAATTGTTTGAAGGCATGAAATAGTCTCAACACTTCCACCAATAGAAGAGACTGTGATAAGGTGTATCATATTCCCAAGCCTTTATTTCTCTTCTGAAGATGAAAAATGGAATGACTATCTGTCCATATCACTGTGATAAACTTTATATAAATCGCCCAGCACATTACCTGGTAGATTGTACTAATAGTAACTATAGTTCTAATAATGGTGGTAGTGGAATTATTTTTAGCCTCTGAATAGACTAGACATACAAATATTAGCTTTCAAACACTTGATTTGTAAATTACCTTTGGCTCCTACCTTCAACTCATTGTATCTATCTGCAGGCCATGCCGTTTTTAGCCAAGCTGTTCTTAAATAGTGACACCACCTGGTACCTCGAACGAGAACATTTCTCATAGTTTGTCTTTTCTGAAAGGGTTTCCTCGTAATTGTTTATACATAGTAGATATTCTCTTTCTCACAAGTACTGACATTCTCTTTAAAATCCTCCTATCCCTCTTTGCCTTCTAACTCCTGCTCAGTTACCTTGAGAAAATATCCCCCTTCCTTTTGTTTTCTATCACTTTGATTCCATTTATGTTAAAATTAAAAGCCCTAATTTCAAATGATAAATATAATAGAGCTAGTAATGAACCGAAAAAACAATTCTATTGCCTTGGGATTGGTTCCAATTCATGGCAACCCCATGTATGTCAGAGTAGAACAGTGCTCCACAGGGTTTTAGATGGCTGATTTTTCAGAAGTAAATTGCCAGGCTTTCCTTCCCAGGCATCTCTGGGTGGACTCTAACTGCCAATCTTCCAGTCAGCAGCCAGCAGAACACTTAACCATTTCCACCACCAAGGGACTCCAAGAGCTAGTAATAAACCTATATAACCCAAAGGAAACATATACATTGAGAAATTAGAAATAAAAGAACAGCGTGTCATTTCTTCCTTCCATTAGAAATGCCTCACTCCACTTGACAATCTTGTCTAAGTTTTCATTGACCTTATAAGGAAAATATCAGCCTTCCAGATAAAATTTTAAAATAGTTTCTTACTCAGAGGAATGTTGTTGTTGTTGTTAATAGGTGCCATGGAGTTGGTTCCGACTCATAGCGACCCTATGTACAACAGAACGAAACACTGCCTGATCCTGCACCATCCTCACAATCCTTGTTATGTTTGAGCCCATGGTTGCAGCCATTGTGTCAGTCCATCTCACTGAGGGTCTTCCTCTTTTTTTTTTTTTTACTGACCCTCTACTTTACCAAGCATGATGTCCTTCTTCAGGGACTGGTTCCTCCCAATAACATGTCCAAAGTATGTGAGATGAAGTCTCCCCAGCCTTGCTTCTAAGAAGCACTCTGGCTCTACTTATTTCAACACAGATTTGTTCTTTCTTCTGGTGGTCCATGGTATATTCATATTCTTCATCAACACCATAATTCAAAGGTATCAGTTCTTCTTCAGTCTTCCTTATTCATTGTCCAGCTTTCACACACATATGACATCTTCGCTTTTCACTTTAAAGAGGTCTTCTGCAGAAGATTTGCCCTATGCAATATGTCATTTGATTTTTGACTGCTGCTTCCATAGTCATTGATTGTGGATCCAAGTAAAATAAATTCCTTGACAACTTCAATCTTTTCTCCACTTACCATGAAGTTACTTATTGGTCCAGTTGTGAGGATTTTGTTTTCTTTATATTGAGGTGTAATCCATACTGAAGGCTGTGGTCTCATTTGTAAGTACTTCATGTCCTCTTCACTTTCAGCAAACAAGGTTGTGTCATCTTCGTATCACAGGTTGTTAATGATTCTTCATATAGTCGAGCTTCTTGGATTATTTGTTCATCATACAGATTGCGTAAGTATGGTGAAAGGATACAACTCTGACTCACACCTTTCCTGGCTTTAAACCACTCGGTATCCTCTTATTCTGTTTGAATGACTGCCTCTTGGTCTATGTACAGGTTCCTCATGAGCACAATTAAGTGTTCTGGAATTCCCATTTTTTGCAATGTTATCTATAATTTGTTATGATACACGCAGTCAAATGCCTTTGCATAGTCAATGAAACACAGGCAAACATATTTCTGGTATTCTCGGCTTTTAGCCGAGATCCATCTGACCTCAGCAATGATAGCCCTCATTTCAAGTCCTCTTCTAAATCCAGCTTGAACTTCTGACACTTCCCTGTGGATGTACTGCTACTTTTGAATGATCTTCAGAAAAATATTACTTGTATGTGATATTAATCATATTGTTTGATAATTTTCACATTCTGTTGGATCACCTTCCCTTGGAATGGACACAAATATGGATTTCTTCTGGTTGGTTGGCCAGGAAGCTGTCTTCCAAATTTCTTCACGTAGACGATTGGGCATCTCCAGTGCTGTATCCCTGTGCTGAAGCATTTCAGTTGGTACTCAGTCAGTCCCTGGAGCTTTGGTTTTTGCTATTCCCTTCAGCTCAGCTTGGACTTCTTCCTTCAGTACTGTCAGTTAGTGATTATATGCCACCTCCTGAAATGGCTGAACGTCGACCAATTCTTTTTGGTACAGTGACTCTGTGTAGTCCTTCCATCTGCTTTTTATGCTTCCTGCATCATTCAATATTTTCCCTGTGGAATCCTTTAGTATTGCAACTTGAGGCTTGAATTTTTTCTGTTATTTCAGCTTAAGAAAGACGAGCATGGTCTTCCCTTTAGGTTTTCTAACTCCAAGATTTTGCACATCTCTTTATAATACTTTACTTTGCCTTCTCCAGCCACCCTTTGAAATCTTTTCTCAGCTCTTTTACTTCATCATTCCTTCTGTTTGCTTTGCTACTCGACATTCAAGAACAAGTTTCAGGGTCTCTTGTGATATCCATTTTCCTGTCTTTTGAATGATCTTTTGCTTTTTTTTATGTCTGATGTCCTTGATGTCATCCCACAACTCATCTTGTCACAAGTATTAGTGTTCAATGTGTCAATTCTATTCTTGAGATGGTCTCTAAATTCAGGTGGGATATAATCAAGGTCATATTTTGGCTCTCGTGGAGTTGCTCTAATTTTAGTCAGCTTCAACATGAATTTGCATATGAGCAATTGATGGTCTGCTCCACAGTTGGCCACTGGCCTTGTTCTGACTGATGATATTGAGATTCTTCATTGTCTCTTTCCACAGATGTAGTTGATTTGATTCTCGTGTTTTCCATCTGGTGAGGTCCACATATGTAGTCACCAGTTATGTTATTGAAAAAAGCTATTTGCTTGAAAACCAATGAAGAACTCGTTGCTCTTGCAAAATTCTATCATGTGATCTCTGGCATCCTTTCTATCACCAAGGCCATATTTCCAAGTACAGATCCTTCTTCTCTGTTTCCAACTTTCAAATTCCAATAACCAGTAATTATCAGTGCATCTTAATGCATCTTGGTTGTATGCTTGATCAATTTCAGATGGCAGAAATTGGTAAAAATCTTCAATTTCCTCCTTTTTGACCTTCGTGGTTGGTTCATAAATTTGAGTAATAGTCATTTTAACTGGTCTTCTTTGTAGGCATATGGATATTATCCTATCACTGGCAGTGTTGTGCTTCAGGATAGATCTCGAAATTTTCTTTTTGATGACAAGTGTGACACCATTCCTCCTCAATTTGTCATTCCCAGCATAATAGACCATATGATTGTCCAATTCAAAATGGCCAATACCAGTCCATTTCGGTTCACTAATGCCTAGGATATGGATCTTTATGCGGTCTATTTCATTTTTCACTGCTTCCAACTTTCCTAAATTCATACTTCATATACTCCATGTTCTTATTGTTAATGGATGTTTGTAGCTGTTTCTTCTCATTTTGAGTCATGGCACCTCAGCAAATGAAGGTCCTGAAAGCTTGACTCCTTCCACATCATTAAGGTTGACCCTACTTTGAGGAGGAAGCTCTTCCCCAGTCATATTTTGAACACATTCCAACCTGAGGGGCTCATCTTCCAGTACTTTATCATATAATGTTCTACTGTTACTCATAAGGTTTTCACTGGCCAATTTTTTCAGAAGTAGACTGCCAGGTCCTTCTTCCTAGTATGTCTTAGTCTGGAAGGTCTGCTGAAATCTGTCTACCATGGGTGATCCTGCTAGTATTTGATATACTGTGGCAAAGCTGCCAGCATTACAGCAACACACAAACTGCCACAGCACTACAAACTTGACAGACACATAGGGATTCAGAGGAATACACTGTTTAATTTTCAGAATTAAATTATAAACAATTTATTGATAATCTTAACATTTTAGTAAGCAGCTCTCGGCTGCTAACTGAAATGTTGGCTGTCTGAACAGATCCAGCAGCTCTGTAGGAGAAATACCTGGAGATTTGCTCACATAAGATTATTGCCTAGAAAACCCTATGGGGAAGTTCTACTCTGTCACATGGGTTCATTATGAGTTGATGGCACCCAACAACAACGTTTTTAGTAATATTTAACTGTTAGTATTATCTTCCTCATTTTTCATGAAAATGTGAAGTATATCAGCACAGTTTATGTTGAGTAGGCTTCCTTATATTAGCTTATACCTTCTAACTTTCATTACATGTAATTTTGATTATTTGGGAAAATATGATAGAAACCATAATAATCAATTTAAAAAAACTACAAAATACAGTTTATGCCGAATTGGGGAGGGGACATGAGGGATATTAGAAACAAAGAGGACTAAAAGAATAAATTGTGAAAATATTGACGAGTATGGTTTCCATGTTAATATAGTTTTAAAAATCAACTGTGTGAATACAAGAGTGAACATAGCTAGAAATTTTACAGACAACTTTAAACTGGCATCTTAATAATTGAAGAAGAATAATTTACAGGAAAGCATTAAGTTAAGTCAGAGAATCTACAGTAATTGAAGCTGACTTGTTAGAAAAAAAAAATCCATGCTTTTAGCCTAGTAACTCAGTTGTGATGGCTTACACACGTTGGCGGAACTATTCTATTCTCAGTCACTCAGAATCCAGCTTTGAAATCACTGTTAATTCCTCACTCCCCATTGCAATAATGACTTAGCATCTAAGTATTATTTCTTTCTTCCATGTATGTAACATTTCTCTAATCAGCCTGTAATATATAGTCTCCTTTCATTTCCATGGTCCCTGTCCTAGTTCAGATTTTAGTACATTTGTTGGATGATTAAAGTCGACTTCTAATTGGTTTCTCTGCTTCAGGTCTTTCTTCTCCTCATTCCTTTCTACAAATGCCTTCTGGATTAATCTTTCTAAAGCATTGTTCACATCATGCCATTGTCTCACTAAAAACCCTATCATAGGTCCCCCTTGTTTAGGTGACCATATAATTTATCGTCCAAACTAGGAGGTATTAGAGAGTGAATGAGACACAATTAACAATTACCCTCAGGCAACAAGTATAAACCAGGACTTTCCTGGGCAGATGGAGAAGTATGGTAATTCCACCCATTGCCCACAAATCTTCCATGATTTCACCCAACCTATTTTTCTATTCCAATTTTCCATTAATCCTTTTCAGGCAAACTAAATTACTACTTATGACTACTCATCTCATATCAGTAGACCAACTTCCACACCAGTAAGATCTGGAACGTTAGCTTTCAGTTTTGTGAGGATAAAATGAAAGTGTATGTGTAAATACATGGAGCCTATGTCTCACTCACATAGCTTTACTATGTATCTGGTCCAATAAACGCCATCAAAATATGTACAGAATATTATTTCTCAACATGGAGAAACAGCGATCAATAGCATTTAAGTAGATTTGCTCCTGCTGATGTTATTGAAAAATAATTAAATAATATTTTGTTTAAAATTATTTGATTAAGCCTCTTTGGGCTTTTTCATTAATTATCTGCTTTTACTCTTTAACAATGATAAATAAAAATGTGAATCATAAAACAGTAATTTTTTGGGTGGATGCACACATAATCCATTCTAACTCATTGGGACTATTTTTTGGTTACAACCTTGGAATTTACACCGACACACACACACACACACACACACAAACAATATTTAACAGTGTTATATGTACAAGGTAAAAATGTGCTCTTTCATTTAAATTGAGTATATCATCACATTTTTTCTTAAGAATTTGGAATAAAGGATTATCGAAGGTGTACCTTGAAATGAGGTATGGCATTTGATGTTCCCTTTTTTAAATGAGTACAGACAAGCTATAATGTTAAATTACGTCTTGATTAAGAAGTAAAAAGAGAAACTTTGTCCATAGGAATATCTCTGGCATATGTCAGAAAGCTAGTCTGCTACTTTTCCTATAATCAATTCATTGTTTTATAAATAGATTTATTGAAAATAGTCTCCAATTAAATAAGTTTGTTCTAATTAGAATTGTATTCAGTGTGTTATGAATCTGGCCTATAATCAGGCATCATTCTCTACAGGTTAAAATCTAATTATCAAGAGTCTGTTTCCTGTATTTCAATTTATCAAATTAAACTTGGTGAGAGTCATGGTGATGTTTTTCAGGTTTCTTTCTTTCTTAAGACTTGTGCTATAGTGAATAAAATTTAGTTTTGACCTTTTATTTTTCCCTTTTTATTTTTATGTCACTATGTACATATAAGTGGAGCATTAATTCAAGATATTACAAATCTTTATTCTTTTTGCATAGTGAAACTTTTTTTGTATTTGTTCTCTTTGTTCAATTTTTTCAGTTATCTTTTATTGTATGGTTAGTTAATTGCAAGATATTATTTTTGATTTAATGGGATTTGTCACTATTTGTCTCATGGTAGATATTCTCCTTCAAATATTCATTCAAAACTATAAATAAGATATATTTCACATGTATTATTTAAACTTTGCAAACCTTTAGAACCCACTCAAGAAAATGTACTTTCCTCTCTAAGGAAAAGTATAATTAATTATAATCCCATGTGAAATTTTCTCCGCTGCATATATGAAGTTTTTTTTTCTTCTAATATTACCATTCTTGTGAATAATAATTTAAAATATTGGAAGGCTCTTAACAGTGTAGAGTTGAGCCTTTAAATGCTGTATCCAGTCATTTTTAAATACTATTTGTTTAAAATCTTATCTTAGAAGCAAAGTAACTTTAACCCACCCCTTATCAAAAGTTTCAAACTGATGATGCTTGTAATATTGATGTATTCCTTGCCATCTTATAGAAAGTCGAAAAACCCTGTGGGTTAAACTATATCCTTGAAAACCTAACTTTATTAATAAAGTAAAATTTAGGGCAAAACCTTGAATCAGTGTAATCAAAATATCCACCACTAGGAAATCTATGGGTCACCATCAAGTTGATACCTTCTGATAATGAGAATGATTGCTTTCTATAATGTACTTTCTGAGTTAAAGTTTATAATTGTAATAAACATATAGAGAAAATATATTTTATGGACAAAATATAATTTTGAGGTTTTGTTCTAATACTTGTTATTTTCATGGAACTGCAGATATTGTTTGTGGAAGAAACTTTTCTATTTCATCCTTGATATACTTCTTTACAACAGCCTTGATATACAGTCATTCACCTACTGCCCAAACAATAGTCAAGGAGCAAGGTCACACAGGACAGTTTCATCTTGGATGATTCTAAATATAATCATCAAAGTAATTATGAAAAGTAATTAAAATAACTGACAGTTCAAAAATAATACCTGGATTGGCTGCTTAGCATTTCAAAAAATATGGGCATACTTCCTTAGTGACAAAGTCCGTGATATATACACTGGTCTCTGTCTCATTCTGTTGACTCAGATAAACCAAATCCTTATCCCCATCCCAGTCAGGCATTTCATAAGAATTTATAAGAACAGTCTCAAGATGTCAGCGGTGATTGATTAAATGTGTGGAAACCTGGTCTTATGTGTATTAGTTTTCTCGTGTCTTCTTTTAGGCGTTCAATCAGTTTTGGTTCTGTGCATTTTTTGTTCTGCACTCTCTGTATTGACATTTCTCTTTGCTGTGTCCACCAGGGCTCTGATGACACATTGGATACACTATGTTGCTAGACCACAAAAATCCCATCATAAGCAATTTTGGTATTTGATTCCCAGCTCCACAGAGCCCAGTATTTGGTAAGAAAAAATCCAGTGTTCTGAAAAGAACTGAGTGAGCCAGAACCAACTCACCTGGCCTTCTCAATAAAGGCATCAAAAAGCCTCTTTGGAATTCTTTAATGTTTGATTTGTTAGTAACTTTCTAAATTACAGAAAGTAATACTATCTAGAAAAATATTTCCTAGAAAAACTTTACGTAGAAAAAGAGATGATGTTAATAGTTTTCACTATTTTATGTTCGGAAAATAAATGTAACGGTACTTTACACAGAAAGTGAAAGTAAACCCAAAATAGGCCTTGTGTAGACAATGCTCTATGCAGACCCAGGTGGGTTGTTTGTAGATGTTACTTGTTACATTATTTATCAGATTGATATGGACACTTCCCAACAAAAACATTGCTACGTTTTTGGCATTAGTAGACAATTAGAAAATTAGTCATTAGGCATATTATGTTAGTGCTAGATTTTGGATTTTTCCTGTATTGGTACATTATTCAAAAGCTGTCAGTAACAGTAGCAGCTCAAAACCTTTCATTTTGAACAGGACGGAAGTACTACACAACTCATCGTCATGTAAAAAAATTAACATGTACGTATTGCGTTGACTTATGAAGTTAAAAAAATCACATTTAACTTTTCATTTTTGTTTTATTTTATACATTAAACAGCATCCATCATGCTAGCATACCTACACTACCATATTATAATTCAGGGCTTCAGAGGTTTTATTGCATCGTATGTTGATTACCTGAGTAGGAACTAAGGATTAAGAAAATATTAGGGGCAATGAAGGATTATTTTGCCATCGGTATACACCTGGGGTCACCATGAGTCAGAATCAGTTGGATGTCAACTGCTTTTGATCACTAATTTTATTACTATAGGTTGCCTTTTTCTTTCAAATGTCAGAATACATTTATCTTTTGACTCATTTCCATGTGTATTTTATGATCCTTTTGTTCATTTTAGAGTTCTTTTGACATACTATTGAAATGTTTACAAAATTCTTGTGAGGGATCTATCAAGGCACTTATTTAAATTTTTGAATTGTGGACACAAATGTCCCTGCATTGCGTTCTGCTGATACTAGAATATTCCTATTTTGATCAATATTTACTTAGAGCAGAAGCGTGTCCGTGTACACGTGCAACAACCCGTGTGTGTGGTGACACAGACAAGCTTGATGCTCTGGAGGTTCTCTGAGTAGGAAGGTCCCACTGTGCATTTAGTCATTAGCTTCTGTGAATTCAGAATTTCCTGACGTCTGGTGTGATCTTTTTTAATAGCTAATGTTCAGAACCCAACTCTTGACATTTTCTGTGTGGTGAGAACAAATACACCCAGAAAAACTGATCAGTGCTTTATTGAACAAATATTTATTGAAGGCATTTTCTTTTCTAAGCCTTGTGCTCAGCACTGGGGTTGCAAAAAGGAAGAAGGTATTTTTCCCCTCAGTCTTATGAAAAGAGCTGGCAAAGAGCAATGATAATGCAATGTTTGTGAAATAACAGAGTTGTGTATTCTAAAACCAAAAAGAACTAACATTTATTTGATGCTTCTTTGTGGGCACTAATTCACCCTCATTATCCAGATGAGGAGGCCGAGCTCAGAGCACCTGTTTAACTCGTCCAAGGTCACACAGTGAGGAGCTGGGATTTGATCCAAAACACCATGTACTATACTTCTTACATTTTCTAAAAATGGCATAGACAGATATGGGTTAAAAATTCATATTATTATGACTGATAGGATGTAAATTCGTGGATTAAAAAGAATCCCCTTTATGTAAAATGGTAAAGTTAACCTAAATGAATTTAAACACAAATAAATATTAATTCTAGAGTATCTCATGACCCATCTAGTGGGAAAATGTAATTTCTACTATTTCAAATCTAAGCATTAATATAGTTCTTCTATGCAAACTAGAAATGAGAAGCATATTGACTATATCCTTCCAGAAACTGGCAATTAAAATCTGAATTGCTAAAAGTGATAATTCTCCTGAGAAATGTAGCTATTTTAAATTTAATCATTCATCATTCTGTGCTTAATGGTCACAGCTCATTCCTTCATTCACTGCTTCATTCACTACTTCCTCACTGGATCCCTTCATCCCCCCTCCCTCCCTTCCTTACTTCCTTTTTTTCCTCCTTTCCTTCCTCCCTCCCCTCCTTCACTCCTTATCTCTCTGTCTCTTCTCTCCCTCCCTTCTTCCATCTTTCTTTCAAATTAGGTTTCAGTGTACTGGCAACACTTTATCAAGCAGTACATTGCTTTTAATAAGCATTCCTTTTTCTATACCTTTTGCAATGGAGTTATGTATATTTATCTTTTATTCAAATTTTCTACTAGCAACTTTGCAAAACTCTAACGACATGATGTAAATACTATTAATATCCTCATGAAAAATAATTCCATCGTGCTCGTGAGAAACCTGTACACAGATCAAGAGGCAGCCGTTCGAACAGAACAAGGGGTTACTGCGTGGTTTAAAGTCAGGAAAGGTGTGCATGAGAGTTGTATCCTTTCACCACACCTATTCAACCTGTATGCTCAGTAAATAACCCTAGAAGCTGAAGTATAGGAAGAAGAACAGGGCATCAGGATTGGAGGAAGACTCATTAACAACCTGCGTTATGCAGATAACACAACCTTGCTTGCTGAAAGTGAAGAGGACTTGAAGCAGTTAGTGATGAAGATCACAGACCACAGCCTTCAGTGTGGATTACACCCCAACATAAAGAAAACAAAAATCCTCACAACTGGACCAATAAGCAACATCATGATAGACGGAGAAAAAATTGAAGTTGTTAAAAATTTCGTTTTACTTGGATCCAGAATCAACCCCCATGGAAGTAGCAGTCAAGAAATTAAAAGATGCATTGCATTGTGCAAATCTGCTGCAAAAGACCTCTTTAAGGTGTTGAAAAGCAAAGATGTCACCTTGAAGATTAAGGTGTGCCTAACTCAAGCCGTGGTATTTTCAATTGCATCATACGCATGTGAAAGCTGGACAATGAATAAGGAAGACTAAAAAAGAATTGAGGCTTTTGAATTGTGGTGTTGGCAAAGAATTTTGAATATACCATGGACTGCCAAAAGAATGAACAAATCTGTCTTGCGAGTACAACCAGAATGCGCCCTAGAAGCAAGGATGGCGAGACTATGTCTTACATAGTCTGAACATGTTGTCAGGAGGGATCAGTCCCTGGAGAAGGACATCATGCTTTGTAAAGCAGAGGGTCAGCAAAAAAGAGGAAGACCCTCAACGAAATGGATTGACACAGTGGTTGCAATAATGGACTCAAGCGTAACACCAATTGTCAGCATGGCGCAGGACCGGGCAGTGTTTCTGTCTGTAGTACACGGGGTCACTAGGACTTGGAACTGACTCGACAGCACAGCATGAAAAGTAATATTAAATTATGTGACATGTAGGCAAACTCAAGGCAATTTTTTTAAAGTATGAAAAGGTATTTTAAATGATGATGAGTTATAACTTGTTAGCCTTTTACTTATTCTTAATTCATTAATATCATCCTTTATAAAGTTACCAATAATGAGTGTCTTCGATCAATGGAAACTGGAAGATTCATTATTCATACTTAAAAAGTATGTTCCTGCTCGTTAGTGCTTTTGATTTGAAATAATTTTTTTTTCCTTTGGTATGGAACATCAAATGAACTTCTTTTAGGTATCCTTTTAATGAATTTCAATTGTACTTAATTCTTGTATTACGTGTTGTGTGCGCTCTGAGTAATTTTTTTTTTAACGTGCTCAGTTATGTAACTATTTTAAAAAGGTGCTACCTGTTGGGAAAATAAGACAGAATATAAAATAATTGGTTCTGTGTGTTCACTTGAGTCTTTGCGGGTTCTAGAGAAACATCACAGCATATGGGGTTATAAATGCTGATTACCTTACAACAAGTGAATGAATATAAAATGTAAAAATACTTCTTCTGATTCTCCAGGAGTTAAGCAAACACTGAGATTATTCATTTATTTATCCAATCAAGTAGTTACTGAGAACTTTTCTGTGACAGAGAAAAACTTCTCAAGAAGCCTAAGCACACGAGGGGTACAGCGAGAAGGGAAAGAGGGCGTGATGCACACTTTTCAGCAAGGATGGAAAACCGTGAGGGCGAGAGCTGTCTCATCTCTTGAGGGCCAAGGTTCCAGGCAGAGCGAGCAGTTAAGTGCAGAGGATCGGAGGTGGAGTCTGCTGAGCAAGTTTCATAAATCTAAGAGGTCAGTGTGGCCAGGGTGGAGGGAGTGAGCATAGGGAAGAAGCAGACAAAATCTGAGATGCAGCAGAAAATCTGAGAGTGGACGGTAGAAGATGAAGTGGAAGAGGCCAAGAGAGAGAAATGTTTTATCACCACGAGTTCCCTCAGACCTGCTCTTGGTGTTTCATATCAAGGGGCTCATAAAATATTTAATATCTTTTTCATCTCTTTCATTTTCCTCACCATAATGTTTTGAAAATTAACTCGTGTTGGTTTGTGTATAAGTCATTGCTTGTTTCTTACTGATGAGCAGGCTTCCATTGCAGGATTATATCATAATTTGCTTATCCATTTTTCTAATTATGACATTTGTTTTTTTTTGGTGGGACTACCATGAGGGACGTTGATATCAACCTTCTTGTACAAGTTTGCTCGAGGACATACATATTTATATTTTTTTCTTGGTTAAACATTTAGGTGTGGAATTGTGTGATCATGCAGTAGGGGTATGACTGCATGTATGTGTGTGTGTGTCTGTGTTTAACTTTATATGAAGAGCCAAGTTGTTGAACCCTTTGATACTTCCACTACAAATGAATGAGAGTTCCAGTTTCACATACCCATTCTAGCAAGTGTGAAGTGATATCTAATTTTGGTTATCTCCCTTTACTGGTGTATTCTTTAATTTCTTACAGCAAAGTTTTATAGTTTTTAGTTTAGATATCATTCATGTAGTATATTAAATTTTAGCTAAATTGAGGGTAAATTTTAGCTGTAGAGATTGATGATATTGTAAATAGAATATACGTTTTTATTTTATTTTTTAATTTTTGCTATTATATAGAAATACAACTGATTTTTTAATTATATTAACCTTGATTGACTCCTGAGAACTTGATAAATTCACTTATTGGTTGTAGTTGGTTTGTGTGCATATTTTAGGATTTTCTATAAAACAATCATGTCATCTTTAATCGCTTTAAGCTTTTTATGCGTTTTACTTATTTTTCATGTGTTAATGCTGGTAAGTAATTGAAGAGAAGTTGTGAGAATAAACTTCACGGCATTGTTTTCCTGCTCCAAGGAGAAAGTATTCAGCATTGCACAATTAATTAGGCAAGAAGTTAGCTTAGGACTTTTTGTGCCATTTGGAAAATGGAGGAGGTTTTCTTCTATTGCTACTTTGCTGAGTTTTTTTTAGGAGGGGAGCGTGGGATTTGCTCAAATCATTTTCCTGCTTCTGTTGAGAAATTATGTGTCTCTTATTCTTTATTCTGTTAATATGGTTTAATACTTTAATTGAATTTCAAATGTTAAAATAACAATTCCTGGATAAACTCCATTTTGCCATGTTGTATCATACTTTTGTGTATAGCTAAATTTTATTTGGGGAAAACTTTTTCAACAACGTTCATGAAAGATATCTGTTTGTACTCTTTTATTCTTGCAATGTCCTTCCCTGCTTAAAAAGAGGGTGATCTTGGCTTCATATATATGAATTTGCTACTGATATTTTCCCCTCAATTTTAGGACTCCGTGTAAGGATAATGTTACCTCTTTCTTAATTATTAAAAATAAATTAACAATGGAACTATATTAGTCTGGAGTTTTCTTTGTAAGGAATATTTTGCATACAGCTTCAGTTGTTAAATATAGTTCTACACGTATTTTCTATGTCTGTTCAAAATTACATGTATCTACCTTCACTTTTCTCCAAACTTTTTTCCACTCATCATAAAATCTTTGGAGACAGTCTTATTCTTCTGAGAATTAAAATTAAATAGTGCAATAAAGTCACAATGAATCGATGCTTTTTGGGTCCCATGCTGAAGATCGTGACTTCTTTAGCATCTTTAAGATTGGCAGCAAAGCTTCTAGGATTTTATCAGTATTTTCTATTTGGCTAAACCATAATTTCATTTTTTTCCTCATTTGAATGGTATGTTGCTGGATCTTAAGCAATCTTTGTTCAAAATGGCATAAAGTTTCTAGCAAAATAATGTTTGTTGCCTTGATGAGATGGATGTACAACTCATGAATTGGTGAAATCAGTCTCTCATTGCTTTGACATTTTTTTTTTATTAATTCCAGGAGATTGTCAATTATTTCTGTCTTTAGGTGTACCACATGGCTCATAATAGAAAAAACTTTTGTTCATAAATAAATGACAAAATGTAACATGACTTCGCATGTTGGTGTGTTTCTTCTTTCCTCAGGTCCCATTGTGTTTTCTCCTTGCAAGAAAGCGTAAAATTGTAGACATTCCTCAAACAATATATTGTTGCTTCACTATATGAAATGCATATCCCCACTGTTTCCAAGTCTTATTGTGTACAAAATTATTTTTTGTTTCAATGCCAGATCTTAGTATATTTTTTTCCAACATATATTAAGTGACAAACTCAACATAGGTAGTTTTAAATTAAATATAACTCAGTAGAAGTAAAGGGAACATTAACAGCTTTGGCCAAGATTTGCATGCACAAGCATTTGCAATTATACCTTACTGCTGTCTGGTTGACCAGGATTATAAGAGTAATATGTGTGATATGTAATATGCAACTTGATTTTTATCTTCTTTTTCATACTATACTATTTCAAAAATTTTCTTGTCTTACTATATTAGGTAAATTCTTCAAAATAGTGCTGAAAACATTAGTAAGGAGCTGCTGTCAATGTCTCATTCTTGAGTTTAATAAAAATATAACTTGGGTTTTAATATTTAATATCATATTTCTTGTTGTTTTGGTTAATTAGGCTTTATTGTGTGGAATTAGTTTCCTGAAAGTAATATATTAGTTTAATTTTTATTTTTATCAGTGTGTAATATGAATTTACTTTAAGGAGTCAAACAATGCAATGAAGGTTGTTAAAAAAACATCTGTCCACTGTCCCCTCTTCCATTTATAATTTCCCAAAGCAATTCATTTCAGCTCTTTTATCTGATGATTTTGAATTGCTTTCTACATACCTCAGTATGCACGTATTGTTATTAATTTTTTTCTCCATGCTTTCTTTTTTTCACTTTTTATTATGAAGATTTAGCTCACTATTACCCAACCCACAACACACACACAAACACATGTACAGAAAAACACAAAATTCCCATTCTTCGTTGGAGGTATAGTTTTGATTACATTAAAATTTAGTGATTAAATAAAATTCTGGTAAGTCAAGATTTCATAAGATATCCTTGGAACTGGAGTTCAGGCATTTGAGGAGGGAGCACCAATCATCTGCTATTGATACCTCTGAAAATTTATGAGGAGACTAGTTCTCACCATGTCTAATGACCTGGGTATGGAGGCACACTGGTGGTGCTGGAGTGTTGCTGACAAGAATGGGGTGGGGGCGAGAAAGGAGATGGCTTCTTCATTTATCCTGTCTTCCAATACCCTGCATACCTCCATTTTAAAAAGCATCTGGAACCCCCTGCACCGTCTACTTTCTGCCAGAGTGAGCTTCAGCCAACTCATCCCAAAGGACCAGTGGCTTCCTCTCACAGGTTATGGAAGTTGTAATTTCTCTCAGGCACCAAAAGTACTGCGAAGTTCTCTTTCCCATAAAAACTCTCTGAAGAGGTGGCACCAAAACTGTGACCTTCCGGCCTCTAGTGTCTGTGTCTAACCTTCTGGAAAAGTTCCTCTACTTTAAGGAGTTGGAACAAGAGGGGTAACCTCCTGCCACTGCAAATCCAGCTGCAGTGAACTGCACATCCAACCTCAGTTCTTTACTGAGACATATCACTCTGGGGGGTAATGGGAAGGTCAGGAATCTTTGCATTCACTTCTTGACTTTTGGCTTATTTGTTTGCCTAATAAATACTATCAGTGAACATGTATTGAACTTAACCCAAGCTCCTGTCCATAACGTGTCTTTCACATGCATGATCCTACTGTATTTAAAATAGTACAATTGTTTTCACTGAACAATATTTCTGTCTTGTTTTATAATGGAAATATTAAAAAAATAATTTTTAGTACTAAAATATGTATTACATGAAGAGTTATCAATTATTATGCCACTGTTCTTCATGGCTAAGTAGATTTTTGTGAGGGGAAAACAAAAACTTGAATTAGGAATACACACCCCCTGTTGTACACCTAAAGAAAAAAGCTTCTATGGCAAATGTCATAAGTTGAATTTTTGAGTGTAAGCAATATTTTTTCTCATAGTGTATATCAAATTGAAAGAGGACTTAAGTTTTCAGTGCCAATGATGTCTCACTCATGACATTAGAGTGTAATAAAGTAGTCATCAATATTATCAACATTTTCCATTTAATTCATCAGTAGTTGGCAGTTATCCTCTTTTTCTTGACTCTTTTATAAATACAGATTGTTTTAGTTTTTATGGGTTGAATACATGGTCTGCTTAATAAGATTTGACTGATATAAACCAGTTATTACATTTTATTACATAAAAGTCTGATAATAAAAAACCCTAATATTATATTTTACCATTGAAATTGCTATTCTGAACTGTGAATGCACACAAGAGCATATATTATGTAGCTATCGCACTAAGATTCTGTGGAAAATTTGTTTATTAATCCATATTGAAAAGTGATCATAAGAAATGACCTTTTGCTGTATCTCACATACTCTCATGTTGTAGAAAATGGAGGCAGTTCGTGCTTTAATGGTTCTGATACACACACTTCTGAGAGGTCCCATCCTTGGAACACTGTGGAGTAGCTCTACTCTGCACACATGGGGTCTCCACGAGCTGGAATTGACAGCAGCTAATAATAACAGTCCTCCAACTTCACAGTTCAGCTTTCAGTTGTTTTTGTTACTTGTTGTTAGATGCCATAGAGTTGATTTTGACTCACGTTGACCCCATGTGTGCAGATTAGAACTACTCCATAGGGTTTTCAAAGCTATGACCTTTCAGAAGCAGACTGTCAGGCCTTTCTTCTTAGAGTCTTCTGGGTGGGATCAAATCGCCAATTTTCAGTTTGTAGTAGGGTGCTTAACTGTTGGCACCACTCACCACAGTCTATTAATTAAGCATAATTATATGGCACACAGTATTAGCTGCTAGTTCTTTAGTCCACAAGTTATCAAGAGTCAGTTCCAACTCATAGCAACCCTACAGGACAGAGGAGAACTGCTCCATAAGGTTTCCAAGGAGCAAGTGATGGATTCGAACTGCCAAACTTTTGCTTAGCAGCTGAGCTCTTTAGCACAGCTCTACTAGGGTTCCAAGTAAATAATAAAAGACCATAATTATCTGTGACCAATCACAGATTGGTCTCTTTCAAAGTTTAATTGTGATGAACCACTGTCCATTTTTATTCAATTCATGCACAAACAGCAAAGTATGTAGCTGCGCTGCCTCTTTGTCTTTCAATAATACATCTGTGAGGCAGTTTACTAAAATGGATACTTGAAAGAGGGAATTGGCCAACAAAGATGAAAGTGCAGTAAAGAAACAAAAAGTGATACTGTGAAAGTGAAATTCGAATAGAAAAAAATGGAGTTACAGAAAAAGGAGTTGAGTATAGGAATGTTGACAGTTGTCATTCGATAGACTGTAGATATGAAACTAGAGAAACTCACGAAAGTGAACTATCGACATAAACGGGGATTGTGGGTATGATGGAAAGAATGAAGTTTCCCCAGAGAAAGCGACATTGGCAAAAAGGAGCGCATTAAAGGAGCTCTAGAAGGGACTTCCCCACACTGAAAGCACAGTGGATAAAATATTGGAAGCTGATCCAAACTTAGAAAGATATATGACAATTGACCAAAGCATACAAAGGCTGCTGGCTTCATATCATGCTACACAATGAAAAAAAAAAAGCAAGTACTGTTGATGTTACTCTTAAGAGTTTTTTAGAAAAAATTGACATATTTTAGTTCTCAGTGTTTTAAATCACAGTATACTAAATAGATATATACTATACTATACTAAATAGATGCTCATTTACTATGTTATTCATTTTCCTATACATTCATAAATGACAAAAGAATGTTTAAAAAAATATTCTGGCAAACTTTTTAAAGGTCACAAAACAGTCGCCATTTTTCCAATTGCCTATAAAGATCGCTGTGCATAGTTTCAGCTCAGATTGTTAGTTCCACAATCCCTCACGACTGTGCAAAGAGAGGATTGCCTTTAAAGAATATATCACACTTATTCATTTATTTCACTTTTAAAAACACTGTATTTGAATAAAAAACATATTTTTAAAAGATCTAATTAAAAATATGGCTAACCTCTAAAGTATACCCTTAGTCTCCAAGGTCATCAGTACTACTAGTGTTTGTATGATATTCATATAACGGGAAATCCGATTCCCCACCTTCGTGTGTGAAAGTTGCAATCAGTGAGTTTCAAGTATGTTTAAAATAGTAATGTCTATTTCAGACATTATTGATTAATATGAAAGTCCAAATTTTAGAGGTTTGTATTAGGACATATCAAAATGACTGTGTATCAAAATTGCTGTCAAGTATCTGCATAAAAATGACATTTTCCAAATATCTACTCAAGGGCACTGAGGCTCAAATGTTAAGCGTCTTTTCCAAAGTAAAATAATTGGCAATGAAAAGGTCACAACTCAATCCAAGTTTTCTGGAATCTCAAATTTGGAAGTCATCAATAATATTAATTATTTACAGGAGCTGTGTAACCAAAATGCCCATCAACAGAAAAATAAATAAGCAATGGAATATCCACACAAGGGAAAATATAAAGTAATAAAAACAAAAACACTAGAACTACCCAAATCAACAAAGTTGAATTTTACATGTATAATTAGAAATAAAAAAAGAAAAGAAAAAGACAGAAGAATTTGAAGAGTATTATACCATTTACATAAGCTTAAACTATTCAAAACAGTATTATATATTATTTACCACATTTGTATATAGTAAATAAATCCATTAAGTTTCAATAACAAATTCATAATGATGGTGACTTTTGTTGTAGGGGTTGATAGTTGGTACAGTGCTAATTGTGTTTGTAATATTAGTTTTCAAGTTGACTGCCTTTAAAAATATTCATTAGATACATACATTTATTGTTTTAGTATGTTTAAACTATTTGTTCATGAATTTTAAAACTCCAATTTTCTGTCTTGCAAAGAAAGATTAAAGGCCATTCATCTCTTGATTGAATATAGTTGAAGAACACATGAAAACTCTAGGTCAGTAACATGATCAGAGCTGAACATTGGTTCTTATTGTAAGTTGCCCTTCAGTCAACTCCAACTCATGACGACCTTATGTATCACAGAACAAAACACTGCCCGATTAATAAGGGATTTATATCAAAACATATTCCAGATTTATTCTTCTTCCAATGCTGCATATTATCATATTTTGTTGTTTTAACTTTCTGTGTCCTTTTTCCATTTAATTATCTAGGTTCTCTAAGGATGAGAACATTATCTCATTCATATTTTGATTCCTTGTATCTAAGCCAGGGATCTATTTAGCTACCAAGATGTGTACAACATGATGTGTAATAATAGAAGTATTTAATACATATTTTTGAAATAAGGAAAAAAAGATAAATCTAAGATGTTTTATTTAATAGTAAATAAACAATATTTGAAAGATAAAAGGAATTCATTAGGTAAAGTGCCTTTCAACATTAATGATCATAATGTATATGAGAACATCATATGAATTTGCTGTAGGATATGTGAGGGTTATTGGCCCTGAATAAAACAAAACAAAAAAAATGAGGTTGGGACCAGATTATGAACGGTCATAGTGAGGATGTTGTATATTAATTAATTAACAAAGGGTGACCATTCAGCGTTTTTTCTTAGAGAAATGTTAGAAGATTTGTTATTATGAAGCTAATACGATTTTCTCTAATGTTTTAATTTTGAGATTAAATTAAATTATTATTGACATTTAAAGCCCATCAGAACACAATGAGAATAAATATAGCATGCACATTTATTTTTAAGCGTATGTTTACAGTAACTTGATCTATCAATATACAGAATTGCTAGAGAGGCGATATCATGTAGTGAAAAGAGTATAGATTTTTGCTCTTAATGTATTATACTCTTACGGTTGCCACTTTCTACTTGTATGCTCCTGGAGAAGTTATCTAATATCCATAAACCAGATTTTGTCAAAGGTGTCTTCCAATTATTATATTCTATGCTGGTCAACCCATTGATTAAGTTTCTAATTTCAAGTTTTTTGTTTTTCATTTCTATTAAGGTTTAATACAGTGCCATTTGATTAATTTTCAAATTTGCCTTATCTTTTTGTTGTTGTTGTGGGAATATATACATATATATCATATATATATATACGCACATACCCCCACGTCTGTCAGTTTGTCATACTGTGAGGGCTTGCATGTTGCTGTGATACTGGAAGCTATGCTACCGGCATTCAGATACCAGCAGGGTCATCCATGGCAGACAGTTTTCATCTGAGCTTCCAGACTAAGACAGACTAGGAAGAAGGACCTGGCAGTCTACTTACGAAAAGAGTTAGCCAATGAAAATCTTTTGAATAGCAGTGGAACATTGTCTGATATAGTACCAGAAGATGAGCCCCTCAGGTTGGAAAGCACTCAAAAGATGACTGGGGAAGAGCTGCCTCCTCAAAGTCGAGTCGACCTTAATAACATGGGTGGAGTCAAGCTTTCAGGACCTTCATTTGCTGATGCGGCACTACTCAAAATGAGAAGAAACAACTGTCAACATCCATTAATAATTGGAATGTGGAATGTATGAAGTATGAATCTAGGAAAGTTGGAAATCATCAAAAATGAAATGGATCACATTAAGATTGATATCCTAGGCACTAGGGAGCTGAAATGGATAGGTATTGGTCATTTTCAATCAGACAATCATATGGTCTACTATGTCGGGAATGATAAATTTAAGAAGAAGAGCATTGCTTTGGTCATCAAAAAGAACATTTCAAGATCTATCCTGAAGTACAACGCTGGCAGTGATAATATCCATACTCCTACAAGGTAGACCAGTTAACGTGACTATTATTCAAATTTACCCACCAACCACTAAGGCCAAAGATGAAGAAATTGAAGATTTTTACCAGCTTCTGCAGTCTGAAATTGATCAAACATGCAATCAGGATGCACTGATAATTACCAGTGATTGGAATGTGAAAGTTGGAAACAAAGAAGGATCAGTAGTTGGAAAATATGACCTTGGTGATAGAAATGATGCCAGAGATCGCATGATAGAATTTTGCAAGATCAACTACTTCTTCATTGCAAATACCTTTTCTCACCAACATAAATGATGACCATACATGTGGACCTCGCCAGATGGAATACATAGAAATCAAGTCGACTACATCTGCGGAAAAAGACTATAGAAAAGCTCAATATCATTAGTCAGAAGAAGGCCAGGGGCTGACAGCGGAAGAGACCATCAATTGCTTCTATGCAAGTTCAAGTTCAAACTGAAGAAAATTAGAACAAGTCCACAAGAGCCAAAGTACGACCTTGAGTATATTCCACCTGAATTTAGAGACCATCTCAAAAATAGGTCTGATGCGTTGAGCACTAATGACCGAAGACCATACAAGTTGTAGAATGACATCAAGGACATCGTACATGAAGAAAACAAGGGGCATTAAAAAGACAGGAAAGAAAGAAAAGACCAAAATGTATGTCCAAAGAGACTCTGAAACTTACTCTTAAACTTCGAGTACCTAAAGCAAAAAGAAGAAATGATGAACTAAAAGAACTTAACAGAAGATTTCAAAGGGGAGCTCAAGAAGACAGTAAAGTATTATAAAGACATGTGCAAATTGCTGGAGATAGAAAACCAAAAGGGAAGAACACGCTCAGCATTTCTCAAGCTGAAAGAACTGAAGAAAAAATTTAAGGCTCGAGTTGCAATACTGAAGGATTCTATAGGGAAAATATTAACTAACACAGGAAGCATCAAAAAAAAGATGGAAGGAATACACAGCGTCATCATACCAAAAAGAATTGGTCGATGTTCAACCATTTCAGGAGGTAGCATATGATCAGGAACTGATGGTACTAAAGGAAGAAGTCCAAGCTGCACTGAAGGCATTGGTGAAAAACCAGGCTCCGGGAACTGACAGAGTATCAGTTGAGATGTTTCAACAAACAGATGCAGCGCTGGAAGTGCTCACTCTTCTATGCCAAGAAATTTGGAAGACAGCTACCTGGCCAACCAACTGGAAGAGATCCATATTTATGCCTATTCCCAAGAAAGGTGATGCAACTGGATTAAGAAATTATTGAACTGTATTATTAATATCATACGCAAGTAAAATGTTACTGAAGATCATTCAAAAGCGGCTGCAGCAGTTATATTGACAAGGAACTGCCAGAAATTCAGACCAGATTCAGAAGAGGACATGGAACCAGGGATATCATTGCTGATGTCAGATGGATCCTGGTTAAAGCAGAGAATACCAGAAAGATGTTTACCTGTGTTTTATTGACTATGCGAAGGCCTCGACTGGGTGGATCATAACAAATTATGGATAACATTCTGAAGAACGGAAATTCCAGAACACTTAATTTTGCTCATGAGGAACCTGTACATAGATCAAGAGGCAGTTGTTTGAACAGAAC
>NW_004444025.1:8180364-8255376 GCF_000243295.1 Trichechus manatus latirostris
TGAAAGTGAAGAGGACTTGAAGCACTTACTGATGAAGATCAAAGGCCACAGCCTTCAGTATGGATTACACCTCAACATAAAGAAAACAAAAATCCTCAAAATTGGAACTAAAAGCGACATTATTATAAATTGTGAAAATTCTGAAGTTGTCAAGGATTTCATTTTACTTGAATCCACAATCAACATGCATGGAAGCAACAGTCAAGAAATCACAAGACACATTGCACTGGGCAAATCTGCTGCAAAAGACCTCTTTAAAATGTTGAAAAGCAAAGATGTCACTTGGAAGAGTAAGGTGTGCCTGACCAAAGCCATGGTGTTTTCAATAGCATCATATGCATGTGAAAGCTGGAGAATGAATAAGGAAGACAGAAGAAGAACTGATGCCTTTGAATTATAGCACTGGTAAAGAATATTGAATATACCATAGACTGTCAAAAGAATGAACAAGTCTGTCTTGGAAGAGGTACAACCAGAATGCTCCTTAGAAGCAAGGATGGCAAGACTATGTCTTACATACTTTGGACATGTTGTCAGGAGGGATCAGTCCTTGGAGAAGGACATCAGGCTTGGTAAAGTACAAGGTCAGCATAAAAGAAGAAGACTGTCACCAAGATGGATTGACACAGTGGTTGCAGCAATGGGCTCAAGCATAACAACGATTGTGAGCATGAAGCAGGACAGGGCAGTGTCTCCTTCTGTAGTACACAGGGTCGCTATGAGTTGGAACCAACTCGATGCACCTAACAACCACAACTACAAATATAGATAAGTTAAAATTTGTCATTTTAACCATTTTAAGTGCATATTCAGTGGCATTAAGGATGACACTTGAATGCACTTTGCTAAGCAAAATCAGTGTAACAAAGGAGCAAATGTTATATGATTATATTTATATAATATTTGCAGAATAAGCAAATCCAGAGAGAAAGTAGATTAATGGTTGCCATGGGTGGGGGTGGAGAAAAATGTAGACAGACTGCTCATGTCTACAAGGCTTCTTCCTGGAGTGATGAAATGTTCTAAAATGAAATGGTGATACTGGTTGCACAGCTCTATGAATACACTCAAACCACTGAATTGAACACTTTAAGAGGATTAATTTCATGGTATATAAATTGTATATAAATAAAGTTGTTAGAAAAAGAATTTAAACTAGTGAAAGACTTGTCGACTCTGGGAAATGAAGTGGATTTGGATAACGGGTAGTTTTTAATTGCTTTTGTGAATAAACTTCTGAAAGAGAGGAGAAAAAGGTAAAATCAATTTCTTCATTTTGACCTGAGGAAATACGAATCAAGTCATCTATGTAACGCAGAGATCGAAGTTTTCTTTCCTTGTTTTTTTGATGTTCTTTTCTGTTTTATTTAAAGATGTTTATGCTAGGGTTTTGTTACTGCTAATGAGTGTTTTGCTCATATTGATCTTTCTGAGATGGTCTTTTGCTTGACATATTAAAGTCTTTATTTCAGGTGCTTAGGCTCCCAAGACTGCTATAATGCAAGCTTAGAAGCCCAAGGGATCTTTTATGAATCTTTTTTTTTTAATTTGTCTGCCCTAATGTGGCTTACGTTTATTGGCGAGTTGCATGTATACATGTGTTCTTCTTAGGCTACAAATTTTAGCATTAGTAGAAATTTATTAAATAAAATCAGATTATTCAGTTTAAAAACAGACATATTCATTTAATCATTCTGAAGGAATAAAATCAGTGGTTTAAATGTGCATGAAACAATGTTTAATGCTTTGTGATTAAAACTTTTTCTTTCTAGGTATTTTGAAAATTTAATACATTGTAAAGGATGATGCAGTAGAAAAGTTAATTATACCTTTCATGACTACATAGTTATAATTATAACTTTTATAAATAATCCAAGAAGCTGGACTATATGAAAAATTCAGCATGAAAATTGGAAGAAGACTCATTAACAACCTGCATTATGGAGATGATGCAACCTTCCTTGCTAAACATGAAGAGGACTTGAAGTACTTACTGATGTAGAACAAAGACCACAGCCTTCAGTATGGATCACACCTCAACATAAAGAAAACAAAAATCCTTACAACTGGATCAATAAGCAGCATCCTGATAAACGGAGAAAAGATTGAAGTTGTCAAGGATTTCACTTTACTTGGATCCACAATCAACGTCCATGGAAGCAGCAGTCAAGCAATCAAGGGACATATTGCACTGGGCAGATCTGTGACAAAAGCACTCTGAGACATACATGTCCCATATTTGTCCCTGTTGCATTTTCTGCCCCTGGAGGTGTATTGGCATGCATTGAGCCACTTTACTGGTTCTGTCATCACGGCGCATACTGGTGCAACTGCCTAAAAAGCAAGGAAGCTGGTCTGCACCACATTTGAATGTTGAGAGTGATTCCTGTGAGGGGGTGCTTCCTGGAGGAGTGACTGTGTGAAGCTTTTGTGTCTTTTGGCTTCTGTACAGCAAGATGAGGCTTGCAAGTATATTTACTATTTCCTCTGTGTTACTCGAAAGGTACAGTTACTGACTTCCAGAAATATTCAAGTATATTAGTGATTTGGGGGCTGAAAACAGTTTGTGATGCACTTCCTGAGCCATGGGACCAATATGGCCCACTTGCATTAGTCACCTCACTGATGACGTCTTCTATAAAGTGTTCGCCTCCCTGCTGACATCTTTATAGACTTCCTGGGCCAAGGCGCCTATCTGTGCTGTGTTTGTGGTACTTCATGGAACATGGGACCGATATGGCCCACTTGGATTAGTCACCTCACTGATGACGTCTTCTATAAAGTGTTCGCCTCCCTGCTGACATCTTTATAGACTTCCTGGGCCATGGCAGCTATCTGTGCTGTGTTTGTGGTACTTCATGGAACATGGGACCGATATGGTCTGCTTGCAATTGACACCCATTTTTTCAAATAATAAAAACTGCCAACAAACAATGATTCAGCATCTACACCATTAGTGAAAAAACATGGCATTACCAAAATATTACAAAATAATAATAATAATTCACCCATGAAATGATCCACAATCAATACCCATGGAGCAGCAGTCAAGAAACCAGAGGACTTAATGCACTTGGCAAATCTGCTGCAAGAGACCTCTTTAAAGTTCTAAAAAGCAAAGATGTCACTTTGAGGTCTACGGTGTGCCTGACCCAAGCCATGGTATTTTCAATCCCCTCATATGGATGCGAAGGCTAGACAATGAATAAGGAAGACTGAAGAAGAATTGATGCATTTGAATTATGGTGTTGGTGAAGAATATTGACTATACCATAGGCTGTCAGAAAAATGAACAAATCAATCTTGGAAGAAAGTACAGCCAGAATGCTCCGTGGAAGCAAGGATGGCAAGACTTTGTCTCATGTACTTTGAACATGTTCTCAAGAGGGATCAGTCCCTGGAGAAGGGCATCCTGCTTGGTAAAGTAGAGGATCAGCAAAAAAGAGGAAGACCTCAAGGAGATGGATTGACACAGGGGCTGCAAAAATGGGCTCAAACACAGCAATGATTGTGAGAATGGCACAGGACTAGGCAGTGTTTCCTTCTGTTGTACATAGTGTCTCCATGAGTCAGAACTGACCTGAGGGCACTGTCTTAGGCATAGGACCTGACGTAAGGGTACTGTCTTAGGCATAGGACCTGACGTGAGGGCACTGTCTTAGGCATAGGAACTGACCTGAGGGCGCTGTCTTAGTCATCTAGTGCTGCTATAACAGAAATACCACACGTGGATGACTTTAACAAAGAGAAGTTTATTTTCTCACAGTCTAAGGGGCTAGAAGTGCAAATTAAGGGTGTCAGCTCCAGGGGAAGACTTTGTCTGTCTGTTGGCTCTGGAGGAAAGTCCTTCCTTCAATATTCCCCTGGACTAGGAGCTTCTCTGCCCAGGATCCCTGGGTTCAAAGGATGCGCTCTGCTCCTGGCACTACTTTCTTGGTGGTATGAAGTCCCCAACTCTCTGCTTCCCTTTCCTTTTATGTCTTGTAAGATAAAAGGTGGTGCAGGCCACAACCCAGGGAAACTCTGTTTACATTGGATCAGGGGTGTGAGCTTAGTAAGGGTGTTACAATCCAGCTCTAATCCTCTTTAACTCAAAATTACAATCACAAAATGGAGGACGACCACACAATACTGGGAATCATGGCCTAACCAAGCTGACACATATTTTGGAGGGACACAATGCAATCCATGAGAGGCACCTAGCAACAACAATAACTTTATGATTAACTTACATGATATAATAAATATCCATAAAACGCAATACCCTTCAGGGAAAAGTAACAATATCATGTAAAACAATCATTACTAAAATTAAATATTTTATTATTTACTTCATATGATTAACACCCCCTAACCCATTGCTGTTGAGCCGATTCTGATTCATAGCAACCCTATAGGACAGAGTAGAACTGCCCCGGAGGATTTCAACGGTGCAGCTGGTGGATTCGAAATGCTAACCTTTTGGTTAGCAGCTGAACTCTTGACCACCACACTGGTAGATGCTATCTTTTGGCTGGCAGATAGATCTCCCTGGATACTTGTCTTACAGGAAACTCAGTCACCAGCAGTGATAATCTCTGTCTACTTGTTTCACCACCCCTTCTATCCCAAAGGCAATTTTTTTTTTAAAATTAATTTCCTCCTGTAATGACACTTCTGATTTATTGGTGCAGTGGTTCTTATTCTTTCATTGCATTTGAAAAAAATGAAGAAGCTTATGAACGTCTCTCTAGAAATTAAAATATAATTTTGCATGCATACCACACACACACACATATATCCCCAAGCCCATATCCAGGTATCAGAGTGCTCTCTATGACCCTTATTTAGACCTAGGTTAAGAACCCTGACAAATTCTACTTTTCTAAAAGCACTCATTCTTATTTACTTATATCCAGTTTTCTTTTATCAAATCCTATCAATTCTGCTTCCTAAATATATCAAATCTGCGTTTTTCACTTTTGTTTTATATGTCTACTTTACATCTTAACTTTTTATTCTCTTGACTTATAATAACCACCTAACTGATTTTTCTGCCTGCTCTCTCATTCCATTCTGATTCATTTTCCATATTGCTGCTAATGTTTATTTCCAGGGTGCATATCAGACTATGTCACTGCCCTTAAGACCTCCAGAGACTCCTCTTAGCTGTATCTTCCCGATAATGGCCAAAAACCAATAAAGATATTCATCTCCTACCATTCTCTTTCTGAAATTTCATACTGAAATCTTTAAATCTCTTTGCATATAAAATGTTTTTCTCAATTTCAAACAGAAAAACTTTGTCATCTTTAAAAAACTGTTTAAGTATCAGTTGTCTGTAAAAATGTCCTCATTTTCCACTGCCTGCTTTTCTCCCACCACACTCTTTGCTCCAAGTGGAGAAGACTCACTTCTCCCTTTGTACTTACAAAGGACTTGAAGCATTTGTACCTGATATTGTAATTATTTATTTACAGGTTATGGCTGTTTTTATATTTTCCATCGTTGGATGACAGGCTCTTTAAGAGCAATGATCACGTCTACTTTTATCTTTATATCCCCCTCTAAAACCAAAAACCAAACCTGCTGCATTTGAGCTGATTCCGACTCATAGGGACCCTATAGGACAGAGTAGAACTGCCCCAGAGGGTTTCCAAGGAGCAGCTGGGAGGTTTGAATTGCTGACCTTTTGGTTAGCAGTCAGGCTCTGAACCACTGTGCCACCAGGCCTCCATATCCCTCTCTAGGGCCTAGTTGCTGATACATGGTAAGTATTAAATAAACAAAAACTGAATGAGGAATAAATGTAAACTATGCATATTTAAAATACTACAGTCCTTTTCATAGTAAATGACCATTATAAATTGATTATTTCTTATAGTAAATAAATTTAAATTTCCAATGTTAAAGCTTAGGAATACAGATTTATTTCTAATGTTTTCTTAAGTCAGTAGTTGTATGGAGTATATTTGCCTTCACACAGATCCCTCACTATTTCCATTCACTGTATACAATTAAAAAAAATAAAAATAAAAAACCTTTGCTGTCGAGTCAATTCCAACTCATGGTGACCTATAGGACAGAGTAGGACTGCCCCACAAGGTTTCCAAGGAGAGGCTGGCGGATTCGAACTGCCAACCTTTTGGTTGGCAGCCGTAGCTCTTAACCACTATGCCACCAGGGTTTCCATATTTACAATACTACCCCTAACATAATTTTACAAACAGTAAGAAACACAATGGTGGAATAATCCATAATGACATTTTTTTAAAGTTCTGTAATTACTTTGTCTATTTGGGTATAACTTTTTTTTGGCTTTCTAATTTCAGATTTAGTGCAATGCTTAAAAAGGTCCATCTTCGTTTAAATGATCACTGGAAAAGCATTAAAATAGAAAAATGTGTTATCTTAACCTGCTGAAATTTACCTTTGTGATTAAGTATCAAAAAAAAATATGCTATTCACTGCTTTCTCTCAACGTCTTTACTGAACATCTACTTTGCGCCAGCTACTGAAATAGGTACCAGGTTCATCAATAAACACACACACAACACATTTGCTCTCATGAAACTTCAATGCCAGTATGTTAAGCAGGCAATAAACAAAACCCACTCCAGCGGAGTCAATTCTGACTCATAGCAACCCCGTGCGGTTTCCAAGCCTATACATCTCTGAGGAAGCAGACTGCCCACACCTTTCTCCTTAGGGGCTGCTGGTGGTTTCCAACCCACTTTTCGGTTAGCAGTCGATGACTTTAACCACTGCAGTACCAGGGCTAAAAGAAAGAGGCAATAAACAAAAGAAATATGCAAGACATATAGCATGCCAGATTGTAAGACATGTTATTGAGAATTTGCAGTGAAAATTATGTAGCCAAAAAAAAAAAACTAAACTGAAAATGTGACATTTGAGTGAGAGTGAGTGAGCGTTGCAGGTATCCTGAGAAGTGTTTCCAGCAGAAGAATGTCAACAGCATGCCTGGTTGGTACCTAATCCAAAGCAGACACTGCTTTCCTTATTTATCCTTAGAATACCCCAGCATAAGCCCAACTCTTACAATAAGGCCCTCCCTGTAAGTCCTGTCTCCCTGAGCCTCCCCAGTCTTCCTCTGATACCTGCTTTCTCTTGCTGTAGAACGCTAAGTAAACTTAATTTTGACCACAAGTGCGTTACTAGTGGGTTGGGCTGTGTTGATCAGAGAAGTTATGAGATGCTAACATCAGTTTTGCAGCATCATACAGGGGCTTGTGTTGAGAGCTAACTGCAGGCGTTGAAGGCAGAAGAAGGGAACTGATTAGAAAGCTGTTGCAATGATCCAGAGGAAAATAACGTGGCATTGGCCATGGTGTTAATTCGAAAGTCTTGGGAAGTTGCTGGATAGTGAATGTATTTGAAAACAGAGCCGACAGCATTCCCCAAAGGATTGGATGTGAACATGTGGAGGGAAGAGTCTAAGAGGATGCCAAGGATTGGGCATGAACACCTGGAAGGGGTAGACTGCCAATTACTGAAATCAAGAAGACTGAAGGATGAGACAAGGGGAGGGGGAAGTTATGCTTTGGACATGTTAAATTTAAGAGACCAGCCAGGTGAGGGTATTGACTGATAAGTATGTGAGTCTAGAGTTCAGAAGTTTGGGCCCAAGATGTAAATTTTTGAGTCTCTCGATATAGATAGTATTTCATGAACCTGGGAGACCCATGAGAGATTATAAAGCTATAATGTATTTCACTGGCATTAAATATTTTATAACTTTGTTAACTTGGTGTGCCGAGGATGGAGTGGTTATTGTAAGACGCCCTAGGTTTTCAGAATATCTAGGGCTTACTAATGTCATGATATTGCTTTTAAAAGCCCACAGTATTAGGTTACAATTTTAAAAAGTGAAAATTATGAAGCCTGATTTCAGAATATTTATGTCACTCATTCTTATCTTAATATTTAGCTGCATACATTATCTGACATGAACAGTTCAACCAAGCATTACTAGAGCTACTATTGAAAAAGTCTTGGATAGGAGAAAATTCATTTTAAAAATACAATATTTAATAGGGACCTTTATAATGCTTCAGCTGACAAGGTAGCCAATTGCTTTCTTCAATTAGTTCTTAAATGATATGATACTATACACTTTAATCAATCAAAATGCAATAATCTGTCACAATATCTTGGTATTCTTTGTGATAGAAAGCATCTTCTTGTTAGTTGTTTACTTTTTGATAGAATCAAGTTTAATTTGGACCCATCTCTAGTATATAATTCTGCTCGAAGGGAACTGGACCATAATGTATGTTGAATAAAAATCATCTACCCTGGAGATCAGTAATGATTATTCTTACTGTCTTCTGGGTGGCCAAATGTGCCTGCTTCTCCTGTGGTTATTGTCCGATTATTTAATCTCACAGCTTTATACTACTTTGAGGGCAAAGGAAGTCTCTTTAAAATAATATTTTTAAATTTGTAAAAATATTGATGTATCCACATTAAAGATAAAGTAAAATAAATTAATATTTAATAACTTGATTGCTTGATAGTTTTGCACTGTTATGGGATTTCCGCACAAATCTCATATATTTAATCCTTTTAGAAAATAATCCAAGTTTTAAATTGAGCATACGAGGAATAGAATCAGTACAGTGTGTGGTGGTTAATTTTAAGTGCCAACTTGACTTGGCTGTGGTGTCCAGTAGTTTAGTGAAACACTAGTCTAGTTACTGTTATGAAGAAGGGACGTGATTAATTCAGTTGTCCTTATGTAAAACAGATTACCGTCCATAATGTATGTGGACCTCAGCCTATCAGTTGAAAGACGTAGGAGCAAAAAGGAAATTTCCGCTAAGGTATATTCTGTTTAAGAGTCCTGGTGGCACAGTGGTTAAGTGATTGCCTGCTAACAGAAAGTCAGTGGTTCAAACCCACCAGCCACTCCACAGGAGAAAGTTGTGGCAGTCTGCTTCTGTAAAGGTTACAGCTTTGGAAACCCTATGGAGCAATTCTACTCTGTCCTATAGAGTGGCTGAGTCAGAATTGACTCCACAGCAATGGTTTTGGTTTTTGTGGGTTTATATTCTGAATCTGGATTATAAATAGACATGTTGCCAGAACTCTTTACTCTTCCTGTCCCCTAACTTTGGAACACAAGACTGCAGCAATCTCTAGTCTGTCACCTGACCTGCAGATTTTGGCTTTCCCAGCCTCCTACAATCACACGAGCCAATTCCTTAAAATAAATCCCTCTCTCTCTCCGTAGATAGCTAGGTAGGTAGATAGGTAGCTAGGCAGGTAGGTAGGTGAATGGATGGATGGATGGATGGATAGGAGGATGGACAGATGGACAGACGGGCAGGCGGACAGAGAGATAGATTTATCAATAGATGGATAGATAGACAGACAGACAGAAACATAGATAGATAGATAAACAAATAGAGACATTCATCTTACTGGTTCTGTTTCTCTAGACAACCATAAGACCCTGTGTGTCTGACATATAGTGAGGTTGTCATTTTTCCAATTTCACTCAAGCCTCTTAACAATATGGATACGTAGCTATTTTCACTCAATTGTTTAAAGTAAGAAAACTGAGTCTCGGAAAATGTAAGCAATGTGTTCAAGGTCAACCAACTAATAAAATCCATAACCAGAATTTCAATCAAAGTCAGTCTAATAAAAGGTTATTTTACTTTAACTCTCAGGAAGGGGCTTGTTTCAACTTGTAAAGATTAGGTGTACTGTGAATGGCTGTATTTTTAAAACTAGGGTGGATTTCTTTTTTTTTTTGGTACTTATCCTTTAAGATGCTAGTGCTTCACTGATTCAGTCAGGAGACGTTTACCGAATGACTGTCACATTTTGTTAGATATTTGCAATATCAAATGAAGAAAGAAAAACAAAGTCCCTTGTCTTAAAGAAAGCACAATGTAGAGGCGGGAAATCTAGTAACTCAATGATGCATAACGCAATTCACAGAGGTATGCATAAAACACTACTCTGGAATCAGAAGAGAGGCAGCTAAACTAAACTCTAAAGCAGTGGGGCAATTTAGAGAATGCGTGAGTCTGTGAAATAAATAGGAATCATGCAGACAAAGAAATAGGAAATAGAGTCATGCCATTCAGAAGGAACAGAATGTGAAAGTGTACATGGGAACACCTGAGGGAAAGTCCCATTCAGACAGCTGTGAGTAACCTGAAGGGGCTGCAGCAAATGATGACTATGAGGAAGAGAAGGTTATGAGGCTTGAGATAGAGACGTGGACCAGATCATTAAGAGTTTGGGGTCTAAGCAAGGGGCTGTAAATATGTATTTAATGTTTTTATTGAGCATTGATGAATAAGAATAATATTAAGTATTTAGAATTACAGGACTCTAAAAAGCTGATTCTTAAGCAAATTTTGTCTGTCAGGAGCTGAGTCATCAAAAGATACTGAGGCGTCACTCACCAAATTGTTCTGCAACCTCTGCTGGTTATTTCCAAATACCGTTATGGAGTGGTATTTATACTGGGGAAAGAACAGTAATTCCAGTAAGACATCTTTGGATTTTTGGGTTGCTTCAAATATGGATAGGATTCTGATTAATGATCCCATATTCAGAATTCCAATCATTATTTAACAGCGTCTTCAAGCCCAGTTGTAGATTTTGATATGACTTAAGGGCAAATAATTTTAAAACCAAAGGCATTGCTAAATAGCTTTTCTTCCTTTGCATTCTATACTATTTGGTAGTGAGGAGCCATGTTATGTATCATATGCATTTAAAGATAGGATTAGAAGGAGAGGGAATGTCATAGGTGACTGTTAGAGAAAAATGTATTATACAAAAATTAGAGGCTACATTAGAGAGTATCTAAACCAAATATCTTTTAAATGAAGAAACAGAGACACAAAGAGATCAAGTGAGGGCTCATGGTCACAGGCTAATTAATGAAAAATCCAGGTCTGGGGCACAGGGTGTCTCAACCCCAGGGTAGCAGTTGTATTTTTCCGCCAATACTTTGATTTGATTCCAAAGTATCTTATCCTACTAACTTACCTTAGAATTTCATCTTCAGAGCATGAGTATTATTTCAGTGGAGTTATATTTCAAAGATAGACATTGATGATAAGAATTTTATGCTACTGAGACTTCCGGGCAACATGGCACTATAGACAGAAGCACCTCACCGTCCCTCCACAGCAAAGATCCAAAAAACTAAGTCAAACAGAGACACACATCAATCCTGAAACCCTAAGAATCAAATGAAGAGATAAAGAACTCAGCCAAGCACTGAATGGAGTAAGAAATTGACTGAGAATAGAGAGCGAGGAGAGAGACATGCAGAGGTCCCCTATCAGCTACTGCAGCATGGATCCGCCATCTTGGACTCCTATCAAAGATCGGTGAACACGGGGTACGAGAAAGCAGCTTCACGGAGTTTCCAGCAGGAGACAGAACAACTGATAACCAGTGATATATGCTTCCCACCCCCCACCCTTCTTCACCCCCACTCAGCCTCCTCTGCTTCCTGCGGCCACGATCTCTTGTGGTGCCTGGATTCCACCTGCCCACACTGGCCAGCTCCCTGAGTGCTGTTTGTTGGCTGATGGTGTTGCTTTTTTCTGCTTCTTTAGATTTCTTCTTTACCTCTCATCATCCCCCCCTTCTCTCAAATACATGGTTCCTTGTGACATCTTTGCTTCTTCCTGAAAGGCTGCGAAAGACTGCTCAACTGTGAAACTGCTTCCTGGCCCATGCCGCTACACTGGTGGGAACACCGGGGATTTTTTTGTTTGTTTCTTTTTCTTTTCTCAGCTTGGGAGCCCCTTCTAGCTGGGCAGTACTGTGTCACTTGAGAGCTATTCCCTTACTCTGTGCAGACGCACAGTGAAATCTCTGGGGGCATTTGTTTTCTCTTGGTTTTTTTTTTTTTTTTGGCTTTATTTTTTGTTTTTGTTTCTTTGTTTTGTTTTCTTTTCTCTCTTTTGCTCTTTCTGTCTTTCTTCATTTCCAGTTTCTCATCTCTCTATACTTACCTTCTCTTCCTGTCTCCTGAATACCTGGTGCTGTGTGACACCTCTACCCCTTCTGGCCAGGCTGTACTTCACAGCCTGGGAGCAAATTCCTTACTCTTAGCAGCCGCACTTGTGGGATCCCTGGGGGCTTTTTTTTTTTTTTCTTCTTTATTTCCTCCAATTTTTATTTTTCATTTTTTTCGTTTACCCTTTTTCTTTTTTTCTTTTTGTTTTTCTCCATTTCTCAGTCTCTCATCTCTCCACTCCAACAGCAAGCTCCCTTAGCACTCTTTTGTTGGTTTGTTTGTGTGTATGTATTTGGCTCCTGATGCTCTCTCCTCTCTCTCCTCTTTCCCATACCCATCTTAGCTCCACCTATCACAATCTCCCCCTACCCTTCCTGCCTACCTGCACTGTGCACTGAACATCACAACCCCAAGCAGTACAGGCACAGCTACCAGAAACTGCGCTGCACTGATTCCTGGCCTGCCCTGTCGTATCTAGTACGTGCCACTAACAACCCATCCCAGCAACTCTCCTTCAGCTGGACATGACCTGCTATAACATACCTGAGTGACTGACCCTGCCATTGGAGGAGTTGAAAAGTATTGTGCCCACAAATGAGCAAACAACAAAGAACACACAGCTTGTCTGCTCATACATAACCAAATAAAACAAAAAAGCAGGATGAAACAAACACATCTACAATCAATAAATGAGGAAGATAACTACTGAATGCCACAAAGACAGCAGACAATATCAAAATGTATACAAAAACAGAACAGGATGTTTCCAGTAGGCATCAAAAATGAAACACCAGATGACTTTCTAGTAGAAGAAAAGGCACTAGAACTACCTGATAGGTAATTCAAATCTCTAATACTCAGAATTATCCTAGAGTTGAAGCAAAAAGAGACAAAAATTAGGAAAAAGTAGACAAATTCATGGAAAAGGCAGACAAATTCATGGAAAACAAAGAAAAAAATGGAATAATTCAAGAAAATAATACAGGAACAAAATTCTAAAATGAATTCACAACTAGAAATCATACAAAAACAACAATTAGAAATCCAAAAGACAAACAACAAGATTTCAGAAATGGACAGTGTCATAGAAGGGCTGAGGAGCAGGTTTCAAATGATGGAAGACAGGATCAGCGAAACTGAAGACAAACACTTGGATACAACTCTGAGGAAAAATCAGAAAAAGAAGGAAGAAAAATGAAGAAACCCTGAGAATTATGTGGGATACAATCAAAAGCAAAAATCTGTGAGTGACTGGAGTTCCAGAACAAGGGGAGAAAACAGAAAACACAGAGAGGACCATTGAAGACCTGCTGACAGAAAACTTCCCCAATATCATGAAAGACGAAAAGCTGACCATCCAAGAAGCTCAACAAATCCCATATAAGATAGACCTCAAAAGAAAATCAGCAAGGCATATCATAATCACACTTGCTAAAACCAAAGACAAACAAAGGATCCTGAGAGCAGTTCAAGAAAAACAAAAAGTCACATACAGAGGAGAAAAAATGACTAAGCTCAGATTATTCAGCAGAAACCATGCAGGCAAGAAGGCAATGGGATGACATACATAAAACCTTGAAAGAAAAAAATTGCCAGCCAAGAATAATATATCCTGCAAAACACTCATTCAAATATGATGGTGAAATTAAGACATTTCCAGATAAACAGAAATTAAGGGACTATGTAAAAGCCAAACCAAACTTACAAGACTTATTAAAAGGAGTCCTTCGATCTGAGAACAAACAACATCAGACCACAGGCTGAATCTAGGACACAGGATTATACTAGCAAGATACTAACCTAGGAAATGAACTTTAAGGCTTATCTAAAACCGAAAGAATTAGAACAGGGACTCAACATCATTCTCAATGGAAAGATACTGAAAACATTCCCCTTGAGAACAGGAACAAGACAAGGATGTCCTTTATCTCCACTCCTATTTAACACTGTCCTGGAAATCCAAGGTATAGCAATAAGGCAAGAAAAAGAAATAAAGGGCATCCAAATTGGTGATGAAGAAGTTAAAATGTCCCTGTTTGCGGATGATATGATCCTATACATAGGTAACCCTAAAGACTGCATGAAAAAACTGCTGAAACTAATAGAAAGATTCAGCAGAGTAGCACGATACAAGAAAAACACACAAAAATCAGTTGGAGAGAATAGCAACACAACTGGAAGAACGTTATCCATGTCACTGAAGTGTGCCTGTAGAAATTTTAAAAATAATGTATCTTTGGCTGTTTGGCTGTTGATATTTTCACAAAAAAAAAAAAAGGTCAAGAAGGGAGAGTGTTGACATTTTGTAGGGTTGTTAACCAATGTCGTAAAACAACATGTGTACTGACTGTTTAATGAGAAACTATTTGTTCTGTAAACCTTCACCTAAAGTAAAATAAAAGAAAAGAGAAAAAAAAAATCAGTTGGATTCCTATACTCCAAGAAAGAGAACAATGAAAAGGAAATAAGGAAGACAATACCATTTATAATAGCCCCTAAGGAAAAAAAAAACCTACGAATAAATCTAACCAGGGATGTAAAAGACCTATACGAAGAAAACTACAAAACACTACTGCAAGAAACCCAAAGGGATCTACATAAATGGAAAAACATATCATGCTCATGGATAGGTAGACTCAACATTGTGAAAATGACAATTCTACCCAAAGCAATTTACAAATACAAAACAATCCCGATCCAAATACCAACAACATTCTTTAAAGAGATGGAAAAACTAATCATTAACTTTATATGGAAAGGGAAGACTCCCCAGATAAGTGAAGCACTACTGAAGAAGAATAAAGTAGGAGGACCCACACTACCTGACTTCAGAACCTACTGTACAGCTACAGTGGTCAAAACAGTCTGGCACTGGTACAATGACCGATAAAGTGACCAGTAGAGCCGAATTTAGAACCCAGATGTAAATCCATCCACCTATGGTCACCTAATCTTGGACTAGCGCCCAAAGTCCATCAAATGGGGAACAGACAGTCTTTTTAACAAATGGTGCTGGCAAAACCAGATGTCAATCTGCAAAAAATGAAACAGGACCCATACCTCACACCATACACAAAAACTAATTCAAAATGGATCAAAGACCTAAAAATAAAGCCAAAAACTATAAAGTTCAAAGAAGAAAAACTAGGATCAATGCTAGAGGCCCTAATACACGGAATTAACAGGATACAAGTCATAACCAACAACACACAAACTCCAGAAGATAAGCTAGATAACTGGGATCTTCTAAAAATTAAACACTTATGCTCATAAAAAGACTTCACCAAAAGAGTAAAAAGAGAACCTACAGACTGGGAAAAAAATTTTGGACATTACAAGTCAGACAAAGTTCTCATCTCTAAAGTCTGCAAGAAAATCCAAGACTTCTACAACAAAAAGACAAATAATCCAATTAAAAAATGGGCAAAGGAAATGAACAGACACTTCACCAAAGACATTCAAGTGGCCAACAGACACATGAGGAAATGCTTGCGATCACTAGCCGTTAGAGAAATGCAAATTAAAACCACAATGAGATACCATCTCACCCCAGCATTACTGGCACAAAGCAAAAACACAGGAAATAACAAATGTTGGAGGGGCTGTGGGGAGATCGGAACTCTTATGCACTGCTGGTGGGAATGCATAGTGATACAACCATTTTGGAAAATGATACGTGTGCTTCCTTAGGAAGCTAGAAATAGAAATACCACACAATCCAGCCATCCCACTCCTAGGAATATATCCAAGAGAAATAAGATTCATCACACGAATAGACATATGTACACCCATGTTCATTGCAGCATTGTTCACAATAGCAAAAAGGTGGAAATAACCTAGATGCCCATGAACAGATGAATGGATAAACAAACTATGGTACATACACACAATGGAGTAGTATGTAACAATAAAGAACAATGATGAATCTGTGAAGCATCTCATAACATGGATGAAACTGGAGGACATTATGCTGAGTGAAATAAGTTAATCACAAAAGGACAAATATTGTATGAGACCTCTACTCTAAAAACTCATGAAAAGGTTTACAAACAAAAAGAAACAAACTTTGTGTTTAAGAGGCATGGGAGGGGTGGGCTGGGGAATACTAACTAGACAAGAGATAAGTGGTAACTTTGGTGAAGAGTAAGACAGTACACAATCCTGGGGAAGCCAGCACAATTTGTACAAGAAAAGGTTGTGGAAACTCCATAGACACATCCAAACTCCCTGAGATACTGAATTGCTAGCTGGAGGGCTGTGGCGACCATAGTCTCGGGAAACATCTAGCTCCATTGGCAAAACACAATTTATAAAGACAATGTTCTACATTCTACCTTGGTGAGTAGTGTCTGGGGTCTTAAAAACCTGTGGGCAGTCATCTAAGATACTCCATCGATCTCAATGCTTTGGGAGCAAAGGAGAATGAAGAAAACAAGATACAAGGAAAAGACTAGTCCAAAGGAGTAATGGACCACAGCTACCAAGGCCTCCACCAGACTGAATCCTATACAGCTAGATGGTGCCTGGCTACCACCACTGGCTGCTCTGACCGGGATCACAACAGAGAGTCTTGGACAGAGCTGGAGAAGGATGTAGAACAAAATTCTAACACACACAAAAAAAAAACGACTAGATTTACTGACCTGACAGAGACTGGAGAAACCCCGACAGTATGGCCCCCGGATACTCTTTTAGCTCAGTGGTGAAGTCACTCCAGAAGTTCACCGTTCAGCCAGAGATTGGACAGCCCCATAAAACAAAACGGGACTAATGAGGCACTGCAGTCCAAGGACAAAGACTAGAAGACAGGAGGCGACAGGAAAGCTGGTGATAGGGAACCCAATGTTGAGAAGGGACAGTGTTGACATTTCGTGGGGTTGTTAATCATTGTCATAGGAGAGTATTTGTACTAACTGTTCAATGAGAAACTATTTGTTCTGTAAACCTTCAGCTAAAGTACAAAAAAAAAAAAGAAAAAGTATTAGCTATGTGAGATCAAATTGATAACAGCAACTCAAAAGTTTTGATGGGAAGCCTAAGGGACAGTGAGTTGAAGATTGTAGTGATGGAAGTATTTGGAAAAGGATAGTGAGAATAGCAGCACAACTGGAAGAATGTAATTGATGTTACTTAATTGTACATGTACAAATTTTTGCAGTGGTGTATCTTTGACTATGTATATTTTCACCAAAATAAAAAAAAAATGTCCTTGAAGGTTGAGAAGGGAGAGTGTTGACATGTTGTGGGATTGTTAACCAGTGTCATAAAACAATCTGTGTACTGACTGTTTAATGAGAAACTACTTGTTCTATAAACCTTCATCTAAAGTACAATAAAAAAAAAAATTTAAAAAAAGAATTTTATGCTACTGAGAGCAACAGATCTCACAATGTGCTCAAATACCTAGATTTTTATTATACTTAGATTTTTGTATTCTTGTTAAAAAGGTACCTGAAAGGTGTTATGAAATGGTAGAGCATTTAATTTTTTCTCAGTTCTATCTTAAGACCATTGTAACAATTCACAAGCATAGATCTTTCTACACATAAGAATGTTACTTAATGAATTTTGATAGTGCAGTCTCAGAAGATTTAGTTTGTTTTCTTTGTCCAAAATGTTGACTGTTAACGCATAAACAAACGGAGTAAAAAAAATTTGCCTGGAGTTATCACAAACTGGTTTGTTTTTCTCAAGGTAGTTGGTATTTCATTTTTAGTTGTAGACACCCTTAGAAATATAGTTGTATAGGAATTTTAAAGTAAATACTAAATCCTTACATGTAATACAAAGTATTGCCTTCTTTCAATTTTTGAAAAATAATTTGAAAAAGTTGTATGTAAATAATATTATTGTTACCATGCCAATGACAATTTCCTAATAATGCTAAATGAACATCTTGTAGGAAGAGTTAAAAAGCATATTTTTCTTCTGAAATCAGCATCATTCTATACTTGCAGTTATTGAAACTAATTGATGATTAATCAATGCTATTCTTTTTGTGAAAATACAAACAATTTTTCTTGGATTTAAGAGTGTCTTAAAATCATTTTTGACAAAATACTATAATTTATATAAATATATGAACTGACCTCACAGAATGGTGTGCAAGAAAAAGGGGTTAACCTAAGTAACTTTGGATAGGAGTGGGGTCTGTATAACTAAAGGCAAAAGGGACTGTACTCTAGTTGATACAGTGATTTCCACAAGCATATAAGCTAACAACGCTGATACCACTCATGTGTACTGGAATTGAACAATCATGTATTTGGAAGGTAGATGGTGGAAGACAGATTTCTCAGTTAGGTTGGGAGGTTAGGGAAAAGCAAGGCAAAAGGGGTAATATAATCCACTGGTAATGGACTAGAGTTGGAGATCTCAGTGTGAACTTATTCTTACGTTATTATAGATATGGATAGTTACATACAGAAACATATATATATATACACACACATATATACTGGCTGATATACACACATGTATTTCCTTGCCTTGTCATCTGAGAGAGCATAGAAGCAATGACATCTCAGTAACATTAAGCACATCTAGCACCAAGATCCAGTAAAAGAACCAAAACTTCTTAGAAAATGTCTGATTTTTGGACCGTGGTAGGAAATATACAAGATGAGCCTGGAACATATTTTACTACCAGAAAGCAATAAAGTGCTCAAAAAGCCCACAGTTGTGAGTTTACTTTGATAGAAACAATGATTATATAAATCAATAAATGAGGGATAAAAGACAAACCTCCCATGCGGTAGAATTTCAAGTAATTTATACAGATACTCTGTCCTCCAGGAGGAGAGCACAGCTGCCCACTCCTTAAGTGTAGGCTACACCGTGACTTCTTCCAAAGAGGAGGGCATGGAAGGGGGAGAAATGACTAGCTTTGCAGTGGAGAAGCTTTGCAAACATTATCAGCCAGGTTCTCCAACGAAACAATGAGAAGTCATGTTGATAGTATATATCCTTCACACGATGTGATGAAAATGACACTTTTAGCTCTGCAGTCTTCCTCCCAAAACCCATAGCTCTAGTCTAATCATGAGAAATACAACAAACAAACCCAAATTGAGGGGCATTCTACAAAATACCCAAAGAACAGTTCTCGAAACATTCAAGGTCCTCCAAGACAAGGAAAGTCTGAGGAACTGTCATAAACAAGAATAGCCTAAGGAGACATGACAACTAAATGTAACGTTGTATCCTGGATGTATCCTGGAACAGAGAAAGAACACAGAGAAGCTAAGGACATCTGAATAAAGTAGGATGTTTTATTACTAAAAGTGTATTAATATTGGCTCATTCATTATAATGTATGTACCATGCAAATTTTAAGATTTTAATAATAGGGAAAACCAGGCCTGAAGCATATGAGAGCTCTTTGCATTGTCTTCACAATTTTTTCCATAAATCTAAATTTTATAAAAGTTTTATTAAAAAATATTATGATCGAATGACTTACAATCCTGTGGAAGACTTATAGAAAGTGAGCATTCTATCCCTGATCAATAATGGTAGTGATTATATTAATAATAGCAAACATTTAATGAACCATGTTTATCACAGTTCTAAGTGGTTTAAATGTATTTTTTTAATTCTGTAAAAGAGCTTAAATATAGTTTTATATTGATATTCATGGCAGTACCTTGCATTGATATACAGTGTGGAGTTTTCCCCTAAGCCATTTATCCTTGACTTTTCCTTTCTTCTCTCCCTCCTTCCCAGTAAAAGTGAGCAATGCATTCTGCTCTGAAGGATTCAAACATCTAACAACACCAGTTAGGCATCTAATTCTTTCTCATAACAAAGGTTAGTATTTTCTACTGCCCATGGAACATTTTTTCATTAGTATCTTCCCTGAATCTCAAGGTTTACTTATAGAAAACTAAATTCAAGCCATTTTTCTTCTGCCTGATTTCCTGCCCCAAACCTACTCTTCTTTATTTTCTCTTACTTGTGTAGGAACAATGCCTTCCACCTAGTTACCCAAGCAACAACTCTCCTGTCCTTTCTCCGCATAACCCACATCATCCATGTTGTCACTAAGGTCCATCTCTTATTCTTCTTTTATTTTCTCTTCTTGCTGTCTCTGCAGGTCCTTCCTTAGCTCAGGATTATGTAACTCTACCTTTCACACCTTTCATCTTCCACAGCCCCAACAGAGTTAGTGTTCTTAAAAAAAAAAAAAATAAGTAAAAAATAACACCTTAGAATATACCTGGCTGAAAATCTTTTATGGATCCCAAATGCTGCAAATCCAAACTTCTTAGTGCATCGTATCAACTGCTTTGTATCTGTTTCCCCAAAACGCTTGGTGGTATTTCTTCCCATTCTCAAACCATACCAGGTACCTTTCATGCCTGTGATTCTGGTTCCCTGCTAGAAATGTCACCTTCACAGTCTTCACAGTATAACTCAGCTATAGACCCTGGACACAGTCTCATGACCCTCTTAGGTGGAATTATTTCCTCACATCTGTGGTTCTTTTGAAACATTTACAATCCTTTATTAAAACAATTGAACAATAGTTAGGTTTTGTTTTTGCGTTTGCTTTTCTTTAACATTTCACTGCTAAATGTTCAACTTCTTGGGGAACTAGACTATTCCTAGCACTTAGCTAAGTATCTGGCATAAAATAACTATTCAATACATTTTATTAAATGACTGAATTAATGTCATTTCCCAATTCTCCATGTGTTTTCATATACATTCCATTAATTATTTATTCAGACACTTAGGATTTTGAAATACCTGTGTTTTTTCAGCGAACATTAATTTAGCATATGTTCTTGAAAGTATATGCTAATTTTATGAAACATTATAATCTTGTGTGATTTCATCTCTGTTAAGTACCAGCAAGTATATTCATTTCAATATTTAAAATATTAGCTATTGTCATCTCATTAAAATTAATTAATCTTGTAAAGTCCTAAATATTTTTCTTAGTTTAAACATGGGATGCCATATATTTGTATGAATAATATTGAAGGTCTTATTAGAATTGTCAAGGGAAGTAAAAAACTTTACAGTCTAAATAAGATTCATTAACATATAAATGTAAACAGATGTTAAGAGAAACCACAGAAAGAAAATGCACTTTGTTGCCAATTTAACAAGCTTTACTTTTCAAATTAAAGGAGGAAATATATAATCCCATGAGGGAATTCCCAAAACTCTTAATAATCCTATAATTGACTCAGTCGATTCTGACTGATAGGGATGCTACGGGACAGAGTAGAACTGCCCCATAGGGTTCCAAGCCTGTAAATATTTATGGAAGCAGGCTACCACATTTTTCTCACATGAAGCAGCTGATGGGTTCGAACTGCCGACCTTTCAGTTAGCAGCCAAGCACTTTAACCTCTGTGCCACCAGGGCTCCTTAAAAATATTAGTAGTGCAAATGTCTAAGTTAAATTATTTAGATACCTGCTTTATTCCACCACATTAAACAATCATCACAAGCTTGACAGCATCTAAATAGATTTAGGAAAACACACACACACGCACACACACAGGAACATATTGTTTACTATTGCTATTAAGGGGGAAAACGAGAGACGCGAACTGTATAAAAAATGAAAGTTGTCTCCTCTTCATAATCTAAATAAGAATGAGAAACAAGAGTGAAACAAAAAGAAGAGGGAGACAGCTGGTCCAGTGTTTCCTCAACAGAAAGAAAGGGATGCAAGGACATTCTGGAGACGCTCAGTTGAACGTCAGAACATCAGATACTGGAGGAGCATCACCAGCCTGGCTGCTGCCATATGCAATTGATGATTGAGGACTCTGCGGGGATTGCTCTGCGCAGGAGGAACACAGATTAGGTCTCCCCATAGTTCAGGTGTGTCCAATGCCCTCTCTCACATGATGGAAGGGTCCATAAATTTGAAAATATCTCTAAGTTTATTGCTTCATTCTATGCCCAATAAAGTAAAAGAGGGGGAAAAGAATTCCCAGCAGATATAGAGTGGGTAAAATAAAATTATAACAGTGAGGGGTGGTTAAAGGATGAGTTAGGATGGTGAGAGAGATGTTGGTAAACAGCACATAACAGGGATATGAATCACCAGAATTTCGGGAATATAAACAGTAATTGGAAGAAAATTCAGAACTCTAATGTGGGTTTGATGTTAACAGATCCAGTGGTTTTCCCCCTAGTCTAGAAGTTGGATGCATGAAGAAAAGACCAGTAAAAAATAATTGGCACTCTCCTGTGTGGCTGTTCCTTTCACTCCAGTAAACTATAGAAAAAATATTTGGGAAAGTATGCCATAAGGCGATTCTATTGGTACTTCAAGACACAGTAGGGGCCCATCAATGCTGTGACAATACTTATAATGGAAATGACTGAGACTGTTGTAAAAGCGCTGAGGATCCAGTGGGGCAGCTTGAGTCTGTGAATACTGCCAGTGGCATCCTGCACACACCTGGGGAAAGTGTTCTTTATCTCAGAGTTGTTTAGAATATTAGAGAAATTGAAGGAAGATTTCTTCTTAAATATTAATGTACAAAATGTTTTGATTCCCACTGTATACATAACCCCACCCCCAAAAAAAACAAAGGACAGAAAAACAACAAAAAAGTTGCACTCGATTGGAATCTGACTCATGGTGACCCCGTGTGTGTCAGAGTAGAACTGTGCTCCACAGTGTTTTCAATGGCTGATTTTGCAGAAGCAGATCACCAGGACTTTCTTCAGAGATGTCTCAGGGTGGACTCAAACTTTAAACCTTTCTGTTAGCAGCCTAGAGGTTAACTCTTTGCACCAACAGGGAATCCGTCTGTATAAACATCCCTTCTGTATACAATACAGGTTGGTGGCAAGAACAATATTTGGATTAGACCAGGATTTAAAGCTAATTGAGTTATTACCCGGCAATGGTCCTAGTCTCATCTGCTAAATTTGTGAAACTCAGTGTTTTCATTTATAAAACATGAACACTAAAACTCTGCCTCACGCTTGCGCTGGCTTAAGTGTAGTAATATTCGTGGAAAACCTAGCACCGTGCCTGGCTTTTTGCCAAGACTCAACAAATATTAGGTCCCTTCATGCCTCTGAAAACCCTGTTGGCATAGCGGTTAAAAGTTATGGCTGCTAACCAAAAGGTCAGCAGTTGGAATCCACCAGGTGCTCCTTGGAAACCGTATGGGGTAGTTCTGCCCTGTCCTATAGGGTCGTTATGAGTCAGAATCGCTGCGAAGGCAACGGCTTTGGTTTTTTGGGTTTTTAATGCCTCCACCTCCACCGTAAGGCTGCACACTGCCATCCTGTGGGCAATAGATCTTCCCCAAGTTCAGCAGCGGTTTACATTTTGTTTGGTTTATTTTGTTATATCCAAAGGTCATTACATAATAGCATAGATAAATTTAAAGTAGAAATAAGTTTCACTTAAGGAGAGCACTGCCTGAACACTATCAAGCTCAGCTGTTGTTGTTGTTTTAACCTAAATATAGGATTCATTTTATCAATTAGCTTTCTTCTAATTCTCTGTACTTAAAAGGTTTTGCTTTTGTTGTTACTATTTGGGAACAAGTTGTCATCTAACATAGTCTTAGATTAAAAAAAAAAGAAAAACAAACCAAACCTATTGCCATCTAGTGGACTCTGAATTATAGTGACCCTATAGAACAGAGTAGAACTGCCCCATAGGGTTTTCAAGGAGCGGCTGGTGGATTCGAACTGGCGATTTTTTGGTTAGCACCCGAGCTCTTAACCAGTGCACCACCAGGGCTCCATAGTCTTGTATACTAGCCATAAAAACCGAGGAAGGCAATTAAAAGTGGTGGGCAAGCCAAAATACTGTGGTGGTTGAGATCATAGGCTTCGAAGGCAGGCAGATCTGGGTTTGAGTACTGTCTTTGGCATTTAAAAACTGTGTATCTTGGGCAAGTTAATTATCTTCTCTGTGTAAGATGTGACTATTAATAATACCTGTCTCAGAGTTGATGTAAGAATTAAAAATGGACATGCTTAAATAGTGCTAGTAATAATAATTATAATATCTACTTCACAGTGTTGTATTAGCGTATTTCCTGTCACTCTTTAAGTGCTCAATAATTATACTTAATGCTATAATTTCTTAATGATATTGATTTCAATTCAGATACAGTATTTATTTGTAATGCGAGAGAAAATACAAAACTTACCTGATCAAAATAATTAAAAAAAGGAATTTTTCTTTGTGTGTATTTCAAGAAACACATAAGAATGACACATAATGTATAAATATGCATTGACTCTGATAACTAATTCGGAACTCATTTGTATTTTAATATTTTTATTAAATTGCAAAAATAGCATAGCTAACTAAAGTCTGTAAAATTATAAGAATTTTTTAATTTGTTGCATGACCTTCATTTTTTCTTATTTTTAATGGCTGTAGAAATACTATTGGAGCGCTATTGTTGGAAATATAGGTTGTTATCAATTTTTAATTATAAAAACAAATTTAATTTTATGTACAAATAATATAGTGTATTGATAATATCCACTGTATCAGATACAGCCTATGCAAGCTTCATCATTATATTTTCTTAAGCTGTATTTTATTCAAATATTGTTGTTTGTACTTTTTTCTACTTTCTAGATTAAGCTCACCAAGCCTTTATGCATTTTGATGGATTTTTTTTAAATGAGAACAAGAATTTAGATGCATTCATTATAAATTTTCTTCCTTTCAATGTGCATAGCTCTGCATGTATTCTTATTACATTTATATATTCTTTTGGATTTCTTTCTACTCTATTTGCAAAATTCTAGTTGTCAGCTATGCTTCTTTCTCAACTCATTTGTACCTATGAATTAGCTTATGGATACTTATTTGTCTGTGTCCCCTAGGTTTCTACATGGTGTTTCAACCTACATGATTTTCTAAATTTTCTATTTTTGTTTTTAATTTATTGTTTAATTCAGGTGTTATAGGAAACAAAAATTCGTTCTACATGTATGTTACTGATTTCTAATTTTTTATATTACTGCCAATTGTACTTCAAAAAATTAATTTTATTTCTTAAAATTTTCTTTTCAGTTGTTTTATTATATATTCTTGGAAAAAATCATGAAATCTTGAATGTGTTATTCCTTCAAATTTGTTATGAATCATATGCACCAAATCTACTTGATATTTATTTATGCGATTTTACTATGAAATATGGTTAATAAATAACAATGAACAAAATTTGAATTGTAGATAGTTGTCAATATTTTCATGCTCTTATTTGTTAGTTACAATTTAACTAAGATCCTTTATATTCTTCAAGCTCTAATGTTCCTGACTATTTTAATTTTTTACTGTTATTAAGCATAATAGTAAACACAAACTCACCAAATGTATGCTGATTAACTAAATAGATATACATTTAAGCTTTTCACAATATACATTTTTTTATTTGAGAATATTAAACTGAAAGGACAATAACAGAAAATTTAGGAAATAATGGAAACACTGTATAGCAGCTTATAAAATCACTGAAATGGGTGTTAAGAAAGAAATTTCCTAGATGCAACTTAGCTTATTTTTTGTTTAAAGAGAAAGCATTAAATGAACAAAGCATTCAACTCAAAATTCAAAATATTGAAAATGGAATACAAGGTTAAAAAAAAGGAAAATATAGATTTGTTAATTTTATTGTCCTTTTCTACAAATTTGATAAAAATAAAATCTTTAAACTTCTGCATGTTCACTTTTAGACTTTTAGGTAACTCACTTTTAAACAAAATATTAAAATGATTCTTCGTTCTATACCTTAATAAAATCTTGAGTTTTGATTACTCTAAATCTCATCATAGTTCCAGAGATACAATCTACTAGTTCCCTGAGTGAAAATATTTGTTGGAAATTTTGGATTGAAGTAAGCCATCTCCCTGTGCAGCAAGCAGGTGATAAAATTCATTTACACCCCTCCCCTAACGTACAGGCAAGTGTAACAGCCAGCTTATGTTAGAACCTAGACTAGCATGCTGCCATCCCTCCCTTCTTTAGCCCTAGGGATCTTACATAAATATGACTTTCTCCTTAAGCAAGGTGGAAGCTAGTCTAATAGGACTGGAAGCATTTTTCCTCAGCTTCCTTTATCTCAATTAATATTATGATGACAAGATGCATTCACCCATAAAGTCATTTTAGCCTTGAGTTTTCTTTGTAGGAAATTATGAAGTGTGTGTGTGTAGTCAGTCTTTATTTCTTTTTGTGTCAATTTTATAGTTATTTTTGGAAGAATGTGTTCATTGATTTTATTTATGTATTTTTATTATTTATTAGAAATAATTTTATTTTTATATTAATTTTTACTAATTATTTTTTGATGAAGTGTTCATATATTTTTCAAATGTAGTCCATAAGATGAAAGGGAATGCATAAACATTGATATCCTAGGCACTAGTGAGCTGAAATGGACTGGTATTGGCCATTTTGAATCAGATAATCACATGGTCTACTATACCAGAAATAACAAATTGAAGAGGAATGGTGTGTTCATCAACAAAAAGAAAATTTCAAGCTCTATCCTGAAGTATAGCACTGTCAGTGATAGGATAACATCCATACGCCTACAAGGAAGACCAGTTAATTATTCAAATTTATGCACCAATCACTGATGCCAAAGATGAGGAGACTGAAGATTTTTACCAACTTCTGCAGTATGAAATTGATCAAACATGTAATCAAGATGCATTGATAATTACTGGTGAATGGAATGTGAAAATATGAAATGAAGTAGGATTTGTAGTTGGGAAATATGGCCTTGGTAATAGAAAGGACGCCAGAGATTGCATAATAGAAATTTGCAAGACCAATGACTTAACTCATTGCAAATGCATTTTTTCAATAACATACAGGATGACTATACACATGGACCTCACCTGACGGGAAACACAGGAATAAGATCGACTACCTCTGTGTAAGGAGACAATGGAAAAGCTCAATATCATCAGTCGGAACAAGGCCAGGGGCTGACTTTGGAGCAGACCATCAACTGCTCATATGCAAGTTCAAGTTGAAGCTGAGGAAAATTTTAAAAAGTCCATGAGAGACAAAATACTACCTTGAGTATATCCCACCTGAATTTCGTAAAATGGAAAATACAGCCCCCTTGTTGTCAGGTAGCACTGTTCTTTTTTTCTGACCAAAGGATTAGGCACAGTAATTGTGTATGTAACTTGCTGGCCAGAGCTTTTATTTAATATTTAATATATATCTTACATGGTTTTGATTACATTTGTCACACAAATGGAAAACTTGAAATAGTGGCTGGCCAACCAGCCTATAGGTGAGTGATGTTACTGAGCAGAGCTTTCTGTGATATTAGTAATATCTTTAACAATCTTATTTCTTCCTCTGAAAATGGGTGATTTGTTCTTAAGTTAATCAAAAGTTTCCTATAAGGAATATAATCAGTGATTTCACATTTTTTAGCTTTCTTTTAACTGCAGAATATTTCAGAGAAAACTACTTAATTTACTTTTCTCTATATTTATTTATTTTTGTAGCCCCTTACACTTATTTTGCTGATCCTTTAGATAATGCATCTCATTGGAGGTGATGCTGAAGATGCTTTCTGCTTGTTCAATTAATGGTTAAGTGAATACACAGCAGATATCATGTTTACATAATGGGTACATCAATTTTGAGCTGCAACTTCAGACAATGATGAGACTAGGGCATTGAAGAAAGCTTTCTCTCTTGTGTTGTAAATATCTGGTACCTCTGTCCCTTCCACAGGTAATGGTAGCTTGTTTTCCAGAATATTGTTGATTGTTTTGGACATTAGAAGCCAACTAACCTGGACGAACGCATTTACTCCCCATCTCCTAAACTTTGTCACTGCTATCAGTTAGGCTTTGTTCTCAGAATCAAAACCACTCCAGGCATTTTAAAATAATAATAAAAAATAATAATCCAGGAATTTTACAAAATCAATGGAAGGACTAGATGAGTGAGAATCAAGTGACCTTTGCTAAAGCTATTGATTCAAGGATAAGAAAGCTGTAACCGATTCTGCAATTGTCTTGGACATCACAAGCTGACGACTGAAATAGGGAGACATTTATGTCCCTATGGCCCTTTATTGCCAGATAAAAGAACAAAACACCAGTAAAATGGCTTTAGCTTCATTTCTGCCTCATGAATCTTTTAAGTTCACATAATTGGTAAAACTTCATCTGTATCCAGAACATAAGCAGCAAGAGATTCAGGGGAATGTAGTTTTTAGCTTTACAATTTCTGCAATAGAACAAGGCACCTAGAAGGAGGAATATGAATGCTAAGTGATGTTTATATTTAACATAATTAAAATGTCTCAATTATTGTCAGAAATACTTTCCTTTCCTCAGAATCTAAAATGTTGATATTACTAGGGTAATGTTAAAAAAAAAAAGTATTTTTTTTTCTGTTATGGAGGGAAAACAAGTATACTGAGTATGAAGACTTATTTTTTTTATCAACTGATCATCAGACATTGGCAAAATCTTGTCCTGGATTCTCACCAGACTTTGTACTCTCCAGTGCGCCCTTATCAAATCCCAGTCTGAAATGTCATTGACTATGTGCTGCTCTCAAGTCAGGGACGAGTGATTCATTCGATGCTTTGATGTACAGATAGTACTGTCACAATCCCCAGGCAAACTAGTAAGTATTCTTATGAAATCAATGACTGAGAGTCTAAATACAGTTGAGACAATTCAATCTTGTTCCTACTCTGGTTTCTTATAGTATAATTGGCATTTGTTTACTTGTTTTCCTGAAAATCTAGAGGGTGTTTTTTATGAGTACTAGGTAGAAGGGCTGTGAGTTGTTCTCTTTCTTTAATCTTTTCCTTCAAGTCAACTTCACTGGTTTTACAGCAGTTATTAAAGTGACTCCATGGGTTAAATAGCTACAGATAAGGGAAGACAGAGTAGTTAATTTGGAGGGCAGATTGGTCCATCATGCTTGATGAACACTCCAAAGAGCCTACACGGTTAAGCAGGTTCTACGATATTTCCATATATTCAGAAAATCTTTCTGCACACCAGTCTTTCAAGGATTAGTTTTGATCCATGTAGGAAGCTTTATGAACTAAAGTGGTAGCTCTTGGGATAACGGGACTGCCCCATGGATAGTGGCATCAGAGCAGGATCAAATTCCCAATCGTATAACCTCACCAAAGCCTCTAACCATGGTTCAGTGCTATGTGCCATCTCCTTGAATCCCGAAAAGGGGACAGGGATGAGGGAATAACTTTTCATTTATTTTACCAATTTATAAAACGCTGCATGAGCATATATTGTTTAACAACATATCATTAGTGTATTTGTCATACAGTCATGTTACAATATTACAAAGGGAACAAATGCAAAAATCATATTCATCCTTTAAATTATAATACACAAGAATATGCAAGGGATATTATTTGAAACACTTCATTTTGTTAGCTATATTTCTTTTATATATTCCTCATCACGTATAAGTTTCTTCTTTACTTTCGATCCTATAACAATAATAGATGACAGGGAAAGGTAGTAATAGAAGTCTGACAATGACTGCAAATGTGCATATCAACCTGAGCACAAAGTAATGTGAAGTGACAGACTTAGGATTGTAATGAGAATGGTACAATTTAATAGCATTTTCTAGCCTTATTAAAAGAGACCAATTTTGTATCATACTTAGCTTATTACAATTTTTGTCATAAAAATGATTCATCAAATAGTAGTTCCTCAAAACAGACTTTATTTGAATTATACTTTCAGGGCATGCTGTCCAATATTCAAATTTAAAAGGAATTATGGTTGAACTGTAAATAATTATATGTCATTCAGATGATTGAAAATAAAGTATCTGGGTACATAATTTAAACTTAAATGTTTTAAGAAAATTTCAAGTTTTTTAAAAATTAACTTTGACTGCGATGACTTTAAGTGTGGTTTTCTACCAAATTTTCCAAATCTATTTTAAAATATATATTGCAAGATAACTATAACTTCTCAGAGGTTGTATATATGTTGTGTTATTGTATTGTTTATATTTTGCCATTTTTGTGTTTGACAGAAGATGTCTTGTAATCCTTAATATTTGAAAAAAGGCATGTTTTATTGACTTACTCATTCAAGATTGAGCAGTGAAGAATTCCTTGTACAAGGCTTTGAAGAAGGTGTTAGTAGGACTACAGAGAAGATTACAACACATATCCCTTCCTACAGAAATATACAGTTCAGGAAAGAATTTACAGCTTAATAACACAGCTTAAATAAACTTAGTATATATGAACTGAAAATTTAAAAAAAAAACCTTTGCAAGTAGTGTAGATAAAAAACCTATTATAAAAATCTTCTCATAACCTACGTAGTTTTCAATCTTTTGTCACATTCTTTAACTGTATTTCAAATTTATTGTAAATTGAATTCAAGTGTGTTATAGACTTGAAAATATAAAAATTATAATTTCATAAAATAGTTATGGTTTTCCCATTTAACATGCCATACTTTTTCACAAGCAAATAAATTTACTTTCTACTCAGTTTCGCACAATTTCAGGCTCAGACATGATTTTCTTTTCAGCTTTCAAACAAATTATTAAGATTACTCTTACTTAGGATGAATTGCAATTTGTTATAAAGTTTTTCCTCTTAACTGTGAAAATGACAAATGTTTTACTGAGTGTAAAGAAATATGAAAAGTAATATTTTCCTTTAAAGCTAAATTTCATTTTCCTCAAATCTACTTCTCCCATGTCTCTTTGTGTGGGGGGGGGTTTAGTGTGTCAACAATATACCCCCTCAGTACCAACATTTTTTTATTCTTTGAGTTGTTGAGAATGTTGACTATTGGTGAATCACATTCTAGTCCAACTCTGGGAATTTCTCTTTGTGAAAAGAAGCTGCCTCATACTTCTTCTCACTAAGGAAGGCCAAATCAATGACTGACGCAAAGGCTACAAGGCTTCTTTTGGCTAAGAAACTCTTTGGAAGGCCAGTCCGGCTCCAACTCCTGTGGGGTCGGTTGAAGTTTCTTTTGTGACTGACTTCCAGATACAATTTCCTCATTCTCTTGTGGGTGTTATTCCTTATCAAACTCTCCTGGCACAAATTTCTGCTCATAATATATTTCTTTGGAAACGTAACCTAAGATGTTTGGTATCAAAACAGGTTATAAGAAGCATTCTAAAATAGAATTTATAACAGGACTGTCCGCTAGTCATACAGCAATGGAAAGAAACCCCATCACTGGTGGAAGATGGCGTACTGAGAACATACTAAACTTGGATGGGGACATATGAGTCAATGTACTTAAAACTTTGAATCTTTAGATGCGCCTGAACATTCTGCATCTACAGAAATAGTCTACTCATCCCTAAAAAGACTAGTGCATCCACTTCTATGAGAAGATGAAATGTAAGGAAACATATGACTCCCTCAGTTTTGCCGCACCTCCCTGCCTGAACGCCAGACCGATAACTAGTACAAACTGGCCATGAAGTACTGAATATTCTAAGGGAAGAAAGGGACTATACAGTGAAAGAGATGTAAAATCTAACCGATATGTATTAACAGGAGCCAGGAGAACTATGAGACTGGATTCTGAGGATGCTGGATTGAAAGAGGTGTGACACAGTACTGAATAAATAAAAGGACATCTATATGGAAGAAGACACTACACCCGTGATACGTAACTTCACACCATAGCAACTGCCTTGGGATAAGGTGTCAATGTGCTTCTGGATGGCCTTTGTAAGGTAGAAGAAGCAGGGGTCCATGCGAAGAGACATAGAAATGTCAGAGTGTTATAACCGATGATAGAAAAAGAATCAGAAGGCTCAAAGAAGAGAAAAAATACTATATATTTATATATTAATACTTAACTACATAAGCCCATAAAATCTGCTAACTGAATATGTTCCATGAGGTATCTAGGATGACACCTGGATTTACAGAGAAATTGGAAATGTATTAGTGAGAGGGACAGAAGCATTGTTAAGAAACCCAATGGGATGTCCTATGTAAGTGATAAAAGATGTCATTACAGAACTGGATTCTATGACAACAGTAGAGATGATAAGGCCCTCAAATAACAGAAGCCAAGCGGAAAGGCTTAAACATCAAAAGCAGAATGGGTTTCATTTCCAAAAGCATAGCAAGGTCAGACTAGCAGCCAAGGAGGCCCACTTCACAGGAGGGTATGGGGATGGTGTTCCTAGGTTCAAGACAGGTATGTGGCCTACAGGGTATTGCTTAATTACATGGCAAAACCACATCAAAGGCAGATGATCAGGAGGTGAAAGTTAGTTGTGCCAAGAAAAAAAATGTGTGACTCATTTCCCAGATTTTGAACCAGAACCATTTCTGAGACACGGATTTCTGTATTGAAGAGCCTGGATCTCCATAAGGAAGAACCTTAAAATACCATGGCAATTGTTTACAGTAATGATACTCGCAGTTCTACACAGAGATTCTAAGGGTTATTTGCTTGGATAACTATACATTGGGGAACTGTAGTATGTAGGGTTCAAATTGACATTGATACCCAAAGACCATAATCATTATTATTCCCTCCCTGCCACTTAAAGTGGGGTCACATAATGAGCAGGTGATAACTCTAGCTTGGCCTAGATATGGTTCACAGTGTGACTACTGAGTCCAGAGATCAGCTGGTGTTCATTTCCTAATGTCTAAATATATATAATTGGAATTGACATACTTGGTATTTGGAAAAACAACCACGTTGGTTTCTTGGTCCACGAAGTAAGAGTATTGGAGTGAGGAAAAGTAGGTGAAGTCTATAAAATTCATTTGCCTCCTCTCCCTGCTACAGCCAAGAAAATATTTTTTAAAATAATACTGCATCCTTAGGTTAAAGGTTAAAATTACCATCCCTCTTTTAAAAACCTAAAGGATTCTAGGAGTTATGGACTCCAACATTTCATCCTTTAATTCACCAGTGTGACCCTTAAACTTCCAGATGGATACAGGTAAATAAAAATATACTACTACAAACTCAACAAATTATAGTTTCAATTACAGCTTCTGTATCAGATGTGTTATCTCTGCTAAAATTGATCAGCATAGACCATTTTGGTTTTCAGAAACTGTAGAAGCCTTTGCTCTGAAGAATTAATTATTTTCAATAACTATCAGGAAAGAGAATTAAAAGAAGTTTACATTTCCATGGGATGAACAATAGACATTCGTGGTCTTGCTCCAAGATTATTTAAACTCCCTCACCTTCTGTCATAATATAATCCAAAGAGACTTGGATCATCTTGAAATTCTGCAAAACATCTAACTGGTGAACTTTATCAATTAAAATAATTTGTACTAGGTGAGCAAGATATAACAAGTACTTTGGAGACCTTGGTAAGACACAAATGCTCCAGAGATTAGGACATAAACCCTATGAAGATTCAGAGGCTCAAATCACATCACATCAATTGAGGTTTTCAAGGTTCAAGAATAAGGGTCATTTCAAGATACCATCTCCAAAGTGAAGGACTGATTGCTGCATCTTTCTCATCCCCCAAATAAGAAGGAAGCACAATGTTTAGTAGACCTTCTTTGGGTTTTAGGGGCAGAATATCCACATTTGTGAATATACTGTATCTCTTTATCAACTGACTCAGAATGCTTCCAGGTTTGAGTGAGTGCCAAAGTAGAAAGGACTCTACTGCAGGAATAGGCTGCAGTGAAAACAGGCCCCCCGTGAGCACCACCAGAGACTAGACACTGAACAATGTGTTGACAGGCATTTGATCCACATGACCTAGCGTAGCCTATAACAGTGCAGTCATCTGTACCGGAAAAAGTTGTGTGGATTTTACAGCAAGCTACTATAGGAGACTCGAAATACTAAAACCTAGTATTCTGAAGGAGCCCTGATAGCACAGTGGTTAAGAGCTTCGCTGCTAACCAAAAGTTAGCAGTTTGACTCCACCAGCTGCTCCTTGGAAATCCTATGGGAGCAAGGCCATACTATCTGCAATAAAAAACAAAAGCAACTCTTATCATATTATTGGTCCCTGGTAGACCCATGGGACACTAACTGACCTTAGAGCCAGAGGTGTCTATCATAAGCTGGATTCTATCAGACCTATCAACTCATAAGGTCCAGTAGGCTTAGAAAAAGTCATCATAAAATGAATGTAGAGTAGGCAGGATGCAAAAATAGCACAAGAACACACAAGTATGTTGCATGAGTAGGTTGCTCAGACCTCTATGACATCCACCACAGTAGTTTCAGAGCCTTTTCTTTGACTCACGCTCCTGGCTGCATTGGAAGATTTCTATTAAAACAAGCTATTGGGGGAGGAAAAAATCTTAAGCTGATTTATAGATGGGTAAGCCCTTAAAGACAGTAGCAAAGAATCTCTCCTCAATGGCCAGAACTTTGAGCCATGCACTTGATCATTCACTTTGAATGGAAAAGACAAGATAAGAATAAACATTTACTCTTGGGAAGTGGAAAATAATTTGGCAGATGGAACCGCCGTGGGTGGAGAAAGTTCGGAAGATCAGGGACAATAGAATCCACATAAAAGGGATATAGATGGATTTAAGAGAGTGAACACGAAATATTAATATTGTTGTAACACTTTTTCGTACACAACTAACACCATCCACTGCAGGAGAGACACTAGAAAACTAAGTAGCCAGTTGATGTCAGCCAGCCTTTGATATCAGCCACCATGATGTTGGCTCAACAGGCCATGAATGAAGTAGTCATGATGGCTTAGATAAAGACTATGCATAAGCCCAACAGCACGTGTTCCTACTAACCAAAACTAAACTAACTAATGCCATTTAGATGTCCAAGCTACCAACAATAGCATTCAACACTGAATTCACTCTAGAGCACCATGCCTGCAAGAGACCCAACATCCCTTGGTGACAAGTATGTTACACTGAAACTTTTACACCCTGGATGGGCAGCACTTCATTTTGTCTCAAATAAATATATATTGTTGCCTGCATTCTTGGCCACCATTACTGAGTATTTGTAGTGTTTAATCCACTGGAAAGCTAAAATTCATAACCTAGACCTGAAACAAAGCACACACCTGATACCAAAGGAAATTGGGGGAGGACGGGGTATTTGACAATGATATCTGCTGGTACTATCACGTTCTGCACCTCCCGTAAGCTACCAGCCTGATAGAGAATAAATGTGCATGTGAGGAACCAGTTTGAAGAAAATATCATCCTGTAATGATGAGGTTCTATCCTTTAAGATGTGGTATGTATCCCAAATCAATAATAATTGAGTTACTACAATTAATTAAACCTTTGGGTTTTACAATAATTATATTATTGATTTGGGATATACACTGTGTGTCCAAAAGGTACACTACGTGGATCTGGAAGTAGAAGTAGCTGCAATCACCACCACTCCAGTAACCCTCTGAGTAATTGTGCTTTCTGCCTCCACAAGCTTAGGCTTTCTGGGTCTGAAAGCAGAGGGGGATCACTTCCTTACACTTGGAGACACAGAAAATAATCCTACTGAACTTTAAGCTATAGCTTCCACCTGTTGATTTGCTTCAGGATTTGTTTGCCAAGAGACCAGTAGGCATGGAAGGAGTACCAGGTTGGGAGGAGTAATTAACTCTGATCCACATGAGGTGGAAGGGCTTTTACCCAATGAGGACAGGAAAGAATACACTTGGCATCCAAGTGATCTCCTGCACAGTCTCGTGATACCTCCTTGACCAATTTTTCTTGTCAGTGGGTAAGTGCAGCAGTCACAGCCTGAGAAGTCATGGTAACCAGGCGTTCAGTAGGCCTTAAGGATGAGTCTGGGTCACTCTGCCAGGTAGGCATCCTACACCATCGTAAGTACTAGCCAAGAGTGAGGAAGAATCTCTATTGGTGAGGAGGGGGGAGGTGGGTGATGAATATCCATTGTAGCCTTTGAAACCACCTCCAGTGACATGGGCTGTAATTTTGTCACACCTACCTTTTGTAAGTGTCTCTGTCGAAAGAAACAAATGAGAAAACTGGAGAAACTGTCCTAAGATAGTGTGAACTTACTATATGAAGTACATGGGTCCAAGCAGTGCAAGGGATAAACTATACTCAATTTTTTGGTGAGCTGCCCAGATACCTCATTCATGAACAAGGAACTCTTTTCCCCCCGACCCTGCTAAGAACTTTGGATGCTAGTGGCTCATCGCTGAATTTTTTTCTAGGAATTGCCCTCGACCAAAGGGAGGTACCTTCCTGAATATTATGATCCTCTTCAGGAAGCTCATATTTAATGATTGATAGATGTGAGGGTTTAAATCCTAGCCCCAGTGTCTACACTTCTGTAGGGCCATTCTCACTCCAGAGTTCACCTGAGGTATCTGTTCCAAGTGCATTTTTGTTCATCTTCTCCCTTTGAACAAGATGTAAAAAAAAAAAAATTGGCATAGCCACGCTTACAAAATGCCTCCGAGGGGGAGGGCATGGTTAGCAAACAAACGTAGAAGGCATGCATTATTTGCTTTAAAAAATAGATATATACATATATACGTATATATGTGTGTGACATATATCTATATATAAATACGACATTTTAGTCATAAACTGGGAACAAAGGCTGCATATTTCAAAGATTTTAGATATTTTGTCTTTCAAACGGTTCAACAAACTTATTTTATATTGTGTACAAATCATATTGAAGAATATTTATCTTCTGCAAGTTATTTTCTTATCTGCTTATTATTTAATTCCACATTTATTTATGGAATATTATATGCAATGAACTGTGCTAGGTGTAGGGGTAAAAATATTAAGATATTTTTATATCTTAATTAAGATATTTTTATAATATCTTAATAATTAAGATAATTTTATAATTAAGGGTTTTGTTAATTTTATTTCTTACAGGATGATGCACCTTAGTTTGATATGTAAGACTTGAAAGAACTATGCTTGCTAAATGCATTTTAACCTTTCTATAATTCATAGGCACACACAAATAATCCCTAGTGCTTATATTCCATACACACGCCTTTGGGCTTTACACAAACTTTTTTTTTTTAACTGGAAGACCTACTTATTTACTTCCACCCGCAACCCTCTCTTCCTCTTGGGCTGGCTAACTATTTATTGTGATTATAGATGTAGTCAAGGTAACAACTTCTACAGGAAGCCTTCCCTGATGACTCATTTTCTTCATCCTGGGCCAATTGCCCCACTCTGTTGCCTATTTTTATTTTAGCATTGTGTCGTGTTATACTGAACTGATCTGTCATGTCTCCGCTTTACAACACAAGAGATTATGACTTATTCATCTGTGCTATTTATCAAATTTCAGACTGGAATGGCATGGACTAATCCTAGATAAAGCTATCATCAAGTGGGCTTGCTAGATGGTCTGATAAATCCTTCTTACCCATTGTTTTCTTAGATTATGTAATATACTTCCTCAGTTAATTGGATTTTATAAAAACTAATAAACATTCATTTCTTGAAATTATCTTAGAACATTTTTCACTTTTTCTTAGGTGATAAAAAGCTTTGGTTTTGTGAGAATTTGTTTGAGCTATTGATCTTGAACCCAAGGGGAAGAAAATAAGTGTTAAGTTATTGAACTGAATTTATGAGATGCTCACAAAGAGACAAAAAACAAAAATAAAAAGTGGGAGAAGACCATCTAGAACAAGTATCTCAAATTATAGGCTTAAGTTTTACAGATGATTAACCTTCTTCCTGATTTGGATTTTGGTTTTTATGGTACTGAGAAAGTGACGAATCTTTTCAGCTTTATAATATATTATGATAGGATGAGTTTATTTTATAATTTATATAAACATTGTAAAAATGCATAAGTGAAGCTAGGGACATTAAAGAACTACTACTAGTTAATGAGGAAGAGATCCCAATACAAAATATGTATATTACACAAGTAATAAAAGGGTATTATTAAAGTGTGTATCACAGCAACAAGCAAGCCACCATAATATGACAAATTGACAAACATATGGTGTCGCTGTGATACTGGAAGCTTTGCCACCAGTATCTTAATTACCAGCAGGATCACCCTTGGTGGACAGGCTTCAGCTAAGCTTCCAAACTAAGACTAGGAAGAAGGACCCAGCAGTCTATTTCTGAAAATAATGGCCAGTGGAAACTTCATGAGTAGCAGCAGAACATTGTCTGATATAGTGCCGGAAGATGAGTCCCTCAGGTTAGAAGACACTCAAAATACGACTAGGGAAGAGCTGCCTCCTCAAAGTAGAGTCGACCTTAATTATGTGGATGGAGTCAAGCTTTCAGGACTTTCATTTTCTGATGTGGCACGACTCAAAATAAGAAGAAAGAGCCGCAAACATCCATTAATAGTTGGAACATGGAATGTATGAATCTAGGAAAATCAGAAGTCCTCAAAAATGAAATGGAACGCATAAACATTGATATCCTAGGCATTAGTGACCTGAAATGGATGGGTATTGGCCATTTTGACCACAATCATATGGTCTACTATGCTGGGAATGACAAATTGAAAGGAAACGGCATCACATTCATTGTCAAAAAGAACATTTAGAAATCTATCCTGAAGTACAACACTGTCAGTGATAGGATAATATCCATACGACTATAAGGAAGACCAGTTAACACGACTATTATTCAAATTTATGCACCAACCACTAAGGCCAAAGAGGAAGAAATTGAAGGTTTTTACCAACTTCTGCAGTCTGAAATTGATCAAATATTCAATCAAGATGCATTGATAATTACTGATGATTGGAATGCAAAAGTTGAAAACAAAGAAGAAAGAACAGTGGTTGGAGAATATGGCCTTGAGGATAGAAATGACACGAGAGATAGCATGATAGAATTTTGTAAGACCAATGACTTCTTCATTGAAAATATCTCTTTTCTACAACATAAACGAAGAATGTATGTACGCACCTCACCAGATGAAATACACAGGAAACAAATAGACTACATTTGTGGAAAGAGACAATGGAAAAGCTCAATATCATCAGTCAGAAAAAGGCCAGGAGTTGACTGTGGAACAAATCATCACTTGCTCATATGCAAGTTCATGTTGAAGAAAATTAGAACAAGTCCACTAGAGCCAGAACACAACCTTGAATATATCCAACCTAAGTTTAGAGACTATCTCGAGAATAAACTTGACACACTGAACACTAATCACCGAAGACCAGACAAGTTGTGGAATGACATCAAAGACATCACACATGAAGAAAGCAAGAGGTCATTAAAAAGACAGGAAAGAAAGAAAAGACCAAAATGGATGTCAGAAGAGACTCTGAAACTTACTCTTGAATGTAGAGTACCTAAAGTGAAAGGAAGAAATGATAAAGTAAAGAGCTGAACAGAAGATTTCAAAGGGTGGCCTAAGTAGACAAAGTAAAATACTATAATGAAATATGCAAAGACTTAGAGATAGAAAATCAAAAGGAAAGAACATGCTTGGCATTTCTCAAGCTAAAAGAACTGAAGAAAAATGTCAAGCCTTGAGTTGGCATATTAAAGGATTCTACAGGGAAAATATTAAATCATACAGGAAGCATCAAAAGAATATGGAAGGAATACACAGAGTCAGTGTACCAAAAATAATTGGTTGATGTTCAACCATTTCAAAAGGTAGCATACTATCAAGAACTGATGGTACTGAAGGAAGAGGCCCAAGCTTCACTGAAGGCATTGGTGAAAAAAAGAGGCTCCAGGAATTGACAGAATACCAGCTGAGAGGTTTCAACAATGGATGCAGCACTGGAAGCACTGACTTGTCTATGCCAAGAAATTTGGAAGAGAGTGACCTGGCCAATTGTCTGGAAGAGATCCATATTTGTATGTATTCCAAATAAAGGAGATCCAATAGAATGTGGAAATTATCAAACAATGTCATTGATACAACACAATTTTATAATAAAACATTTTCCTGAAGACCATTCAAAAGCAGGTACAGCAGTACATCCACAGGGAATTGTCCAAAATGCTTGCCAGATTCAGAAGAGGAAATGGAATGAGGGATATCATTGCTAATGTCAGCTGGATCCTGGCTGAAAGCAAAGAATACCAGTAAGATGCTTGCTTGTCTTTTATTGACTATGCAAATGAATTCGACTTCAGGCATCGTAACACATTATGGATAACATTGTGAAGAATGGGAATTCCAAGAACACTTAATTGTGCTCATGAAAGAACTTGTGCATAGAAAGAGAGACAGCTGTGTGAAGAGAACAAGGGAATATTGCATGGCTTAATGTCAAGAAAGGTGTGTGTCAGGGTTGTATCCTTTCACCATAGTTATTCAATCTATATGCTTAGTAAATAATGCAAGAAGCTGGACTATATGAAGAAGAATGGGACATCAGATTGGAGGAAGACTCATTAAAAATCTGCCATATGCAATTTACAAACTTGCTTGCTGAAAGAGGACTTGTTGAAGCCCTTACTGATGAAGATCAAAGCCCACAGCCTTCAGTAAGGATTGCACCTCAACATAAAGAAACCAAAATCCTCGCAAGTGGACCAATAAGCAACGTCATGATAAATGGAGAAAAGATTGAAGTTGTCAAGGATTTTATTTTACTTGGATCCACAATCAACCCCCATGGAAACAGCAGTCAAGAAATCAAGCGATGCATTGCATTGGGCAAATCTGCTGCAAAAGACTTCTTTCAAGTGTTAAAAAGCAAAGATGTCACTTTAAGGACTAAGGTGTGCCTGACCCATGCCATGGTTTTTTCAATCGTCTCATATGTTTGTGAAAGCTGGACAGTGAATAAGGAAGATTGGAAAAGAATTGATGCCTCTGAATTATTGTGTTGGGGAAGAATATTAAATATACCATGGACTACCAAAAGAGTGAACAAACCTGTCTTGGAAGAAGCACAGTCCAAATGCTCATTAGAAGCAAGAATGGAGAGATTTCGTCTCACATACTTTGGACATGTTATCAGGAGGGAGCAGTCCCTGGAGAAGGACATCATGCCTGGTAAAGAAGAGGGTCCATGAAAAAGAGGAAGACCCTCAATGAGATAGATTGACACAGTGGCTGCAACAATGGGCTCAAACATAGCAAAGATTGTGAGGATGGCACGCGAGCGGGCAGTGTTTCATTCTGTTGTACACAGGGTCGCTAGGAGTCAGAATTGACTCGATGGCACCTGACAATATTAAACTGTGATACTAACAGCGTGTTATAAAGAATTGGCAAGAAAACCCAGGAATGCCTAGACCTGCCATGCTTCCAGCCATCTCCCCACCCAATGTTGTCCTCAAAAAATGGAAATAAACAGTGGAAAAGCAAGTAAGTAGTGTTGTTTCTTAGCTGAGGCGCTAGTACCAAACTTCAATTTCAAAATTCCAAAATAACCAAGTGATATATATGATTCCGTCAGTTCTCCTCATACGCATAACCCAACCCAATCACCAATGCAAAAACAGAAAGAAGAGAAATTAACATTTTAGTGGCATTAAAACACCTATTAGTTAGTATCTGGCCAAAAAAAAAAAAAAATCAAACATCAAAACAGAAAATTTTTTCCCTCATGCTTTCTTCAAAGTAGACTCCAGGCCTTCTGATATCATCATAGAAAACGTGTGTCTTGATGGTAAGAGTGAGAAGGAAATATTTCTTTTTGGAGAAATTGTCCTGTTTTTTACCATTTTTCTCATAAAGAAGCAAGAGAGTGAGAAGAGACCAACCTCATGAGCACTGACAGCCTTTGTTTGTTCTTCATGGCCAAGTTGATTCCAATTCATAGACACCCTATAGGACAGAGTAGAACTGTCCCATAGGGTTTCCAAAGAGCAGTTTCCAAACTGTTAACCTTTTAGTTAGCAACCAAGCTCTTAACCACTGCACCACCAGGGCTCCACTGATAGCCTAGCCCTGTTAAAACTTTTCAGTAATAAAACTGATAGCCTAGTCCCGTTAAAAGTTTTAATACTCTAAAGTTTGACCCAGTAAGTTGTCCTTCAAACGGATCAGCCCATTTTAACTCCTATTCTTTGAGAATGGAGGAATGATAATATGATAGATAGGATGACTTCTCCCTGAGTGGAAATATTCAGTGTTAAATATCTTCAGCTAATTGGAATACATGTACTAGTTATTTAAATCTCTTGAGAAAAACAGACATGTATGTCATTATTCAAGAAGGCACATTACAGTGAGTGCCCCAGTAGAAACGTTATGTAAACAGTGTTGTGTTTTCTATTCCAGTTCAATACTGTTTTGTTCTTGGTGATGTGGATGTATACTAATATCGCAAGAGTTGTGTACACTGAAGGTGAAAATAACAACCTTGAGATAAAAATTAGATGAAACTCTTCTAGCAGTTTCCCACTCGGAGAGTTTTATCTGGACAGTGGTGACTTGTCAGAATTCTGAGATGCTTTATTTGCCTGCTGTCAAAATCTGATTGCCCATCCCAACACTCATCTCCAAAGACCATTTATTTTGTGACCTTGAGCAGTTTTAAGCTTGTTAAGCACATTACACACTGGCATTAAAGGTAAAAACGAAGAAGATGGATGGTAGGTAGGAACTCACTGAGGCTGGTAGGAATCATTTATCTTAACAGCATGATAGAATAATCACACCCTGATAGGGCATATGAGATTCTAGGTGTTAATTTTAAGAACTGTCAAGTTCGGAAAGATTTACAATTTTTAAAAGCAGCGACGCTTTCAAAGTCTTACTTATTCCTCCCCAAATAGTTGGAATTCCATAACTGGAAATAGATAAACACTGTGTGCCCAACAATGTCACGGCGTGGAGTATCACACGCAAGTTAGCTAAGTCTAATATAAGCATACTGAAGAATACATGTAATAATGTTCGTCCCAGATATGTAATATGCTATATGGAGTTTAAAAATAGTATGTACTTTTTTTCTCAAAATACCATTGAAAGCATATATATAAATTTATATATATATGCTTACGTCCATATTGTTTTTTAATTTTTTTTCATATTCCAACTATTGTTATTATTCGTAGCCATTGAGTTGGCTCTGACTCATAGCAACCTTGTGTATAACTACTTATTTTTTTGGTTTATAGAGTATTATAATTTATATTAAAAAATGTGCATTGTCACAAGAACAAGCATATCAGTTAACTCTAAGATTTAATTTACCATGTTATTTCCAGTATAAACTTATTTTGTAACATTTTTACATTCAAATTACTGGTTACATTTATTTAAGGGCACAGAATCATATGACTATTCCGTTTTAAGTTACCAAATTTTGCTTTTAGTATATGTATTGATGAAATTATGAATTTCTCAATTTTAAAAGATTAAGGTCTATGAGTATTACTTGTGAACTGAAGGGAAAATAAATATTTTGAGAAATAGGCAAACATTTAGATTTGGCTTATAATTAAGTAAAAACAAAGAAGTGTTTACAGGATTCAAACATTTGAAATTTTTCACACATTCTCTCACAAATCAGCAAAAAGATTTGTGGGGAAGGAGTTCATATATTTTTTTTTTTTTGCTCTTCTAAATTTTTTTGTGTGATAGCTTTGCTTTAATTTCCAAATCTTTTCTGGTATCAAACTTCTTTTGTGTTGTTATGTTACATACTACAGCATTACAGACTCTGGTTTTTTAAAGTGTCCTCATGTAAATTTTTTATATTTTGTTGAACAAACATAATTCATAGTATGTTGTCAGAAAAGTTTTTTTTTTGATTCCCTACTCTACATTTAAAATGCATGCAGTGGGTCAAGATGTGCCCCCTCTTCACTTAGGTGAAGACTCGTGAATTCTCTGGGTACTCTTGCTTAAAAAAAGAGTGGTTTATGATCACTTTAAGATATATATAAGGGCCTGATCCAGTATTTAGCATCCAGTCACACCTACTATCAAAGGATGTCAATCTTAGGCAAGGCAACAGCTATTCCCCCTCACTTAACAGAAGCTTGCTGCAGGGAAGAAAATTCTAGAATATTGCTTTGTTCCATTTAATTTCTTTACTAACTCACTTCTACCCTTCTCCCTCATTTGGCTTCCCACAGTCTCTGACTTCTGGGATGGAGCAAGGGAGAGAGGGAAGGTAAGGGGAGACATTCTTACCCAATTCTTTCACAAGTTGACTTTGTATTCTTCAGGCAGGACAGAGGAGTGAGCCTGACACTTTCTCTCACGGGACACATTCCTGAGTCACATCGGTCATGTATTTTTCTCCGGCTTGTTGTTCCCCCTCAGGCCTTGCATCTTCGGCAATCTGCTGCACTCGGAAATTACATTAGATCCCGTGGTCCCTTATGGTCATCCCCTGGGGTTCAGTTTTCAGTAGTTTCAAGAGGGCTTTCTCACACAGAGGGACCATATTTGGTTCCTGAAAAATCCTCATGTCCTCTACATACTTTCCATGGATAAACTCAGGGGGTGCAGGGTACAGAACATATGTGCCTCTCCTTCAACAATGCTGAGAGAACAGCCACTAGACATTCTTTGATTTGAAGAATTTTTTTCGTTGATGTTTGACAATGGTTTTGATGGGAAACTCATGAGATTCATATTACCTTCTCCAAATAGTCCCAACGAACCCTTTCCCTTTTGACTTAAGAGGCCAGAGGAAGCAAATATCCCCCTCTTCCACGTACTTTTTCCACCTGAAGTGAAATCTTCCAAGCACAAATTTCCTCAAACAAGTTCTCTTCAGAAATCCTCTCGGTACGTTCATACACTTCATGTGACTGCGTTGAGTAACGTGTGTTCAGTTATCTCTTTTTCAGCTTCTCCAGGGTTATCAGTCTCACTTCATATTTGATTGTATCTTATATTGATTGAACCAATTATCTTGTTATCATTCTTCAGTTGAAACTTGCAATTTCTTCTATATTTATGTTTTACTATCCTAATTTTTAAAGTCGTCTAATTTGTATGCTTAAGTAATTGTAAAAATAGAGTACTTTGATTGTATCTGTGAGATTGATTTTGATTTTGGTTATTATTTCAGTTCACAATGTAATAAGTAACAGCAATACACAGAAGCTCATCATTCTTATATTGACAACAACTTGTTTAAAATTTATGGGATTAAGGGGGTTAAACATTGAAGACATCTCCTCATTTTAATGTTAGGGTCTCCATATTATTCCAAGTTTGTTTGTCCTGACTGAGGGATGGTTCCTCTATCCATCCAACCATATTTTAGGCTGCTTTCCTGGGATACATGAGCTATTCTTCAGGGGGAAATTGTTCTGTGTCCCCCAGGCTACTGAGAGGAGATAAACTGACTCATGCTGCCATGTATAGAACAAGCAGTGGTGTGCTAGAGCCAACTATCCAGCTCATGAGAACAAACAGTTAAATTCTCAGGAATTCTGCATTCTGGTTGTTCAACACAGCTATCAAAAATTAAATTACATGACTTAAAGTTAAATAATTTATATTTCAAAACTCATCACTTCTTAATTTTTAGTATATTTTACTGTTACTAAGATTTATTGATTTTACCATTATTGCAGCTTATTTAAGTCTATTGTATCTGCAAATTGGAGACACTGTATAATGGAGCACAATGCACTTCTCTTCACAACTCTTCATTTACTTAACATCAATTATGGTGGGAGCGTTTACACCGCAGAAGTTGGCACTGAATCAAAAACCAAACCCACCACTGCTGCTGAGTCAATTCTAACTCCTAACGACCCTATAGAAACCATAAAAGTTGGCACTAAAAATAGGAATTTTTTTTTTTTTTTTTTTTTAATATTTTATTGTACTTCAGGTGAAGGCTTACAGAACAGATAGTTTTTTTTTTTTTTTTTGGTGGATGAGTCATTTAAACATTTACCATTATAACATTGCCCAGGCTTCTACAGCTTGTTTATACTTTTTTTTTTTCCCCCAAATAACGGCTAGGTGAACTTAGATTTTCCAAACTCCGTAAGACAGTTGGCATAGGGGCCATGTTTGGTCCTGTACTGGTTTTCTAGGCAACTGCAGCCTGGGTGTACAGAGCAGCCTTCCTTAAGCTTTCTGCTGAAATATCTTTGAGAGACCAGAGGTTAGGGCACATGAATTATATAGTCACTAATATTCACAGCCTCTATAAATTACCACCACAACTATCAGCCATTGAAGGGCTAGAATCATTTGAACTTATTTCTCATTAATATGCCTTGTTTTTACTCATTATATAGGCATAATTACTAGCAGTTATATAGGAGTTAATTACATAGGAGTTAATTACTCTAGCATGGAGTCCATGATATTTTACAAAAGTACTACAATTTTTATGTCCGTTTAGCAACTAGAAAGCTATATAATCCTTGTTTTTTACTGTACTGTGAAATGTCTAGGTAGTGCAAATGGTAACGTGCCCACCTGCTAATGAAATGTTAGCGATGTTAGTTCAGAATGTGATGGGGTAACAGTGATACATGGTAGCTGATCATTCTTACATTAACAACAACTTGTGTAAAGTGTGTAGGATTAAAAGGGGCTGGACCAATAAACAACATCATGATAAATGGAGAAAAAATTGAAGCTGTCAAAGATTTCATTTTACCTGGATCCACAATCAACACTCATGGAAGCAGCAGTCCAGAAACCAACTGACATATTGCATTGGGTAAATCTGCTGCAAACTACCTCTTTAAAATGTTGAAAAGCAAAGATGTCACTTTGAGGACTAAGTGCAGCTTACTCAAGCCATGGTGTTTTCAATCAACTCATATGCATGTGAAAGCTGGACAATAAATAAGGAAGACCAAAGAATAATTGATGCCTTTGAATTATGGTGTTGGCAAGGAATATTGAACATGCCATAGACTGCCAGAAGAACGAACAAGTCTGTCTTGGAAGAAGTACAGCCAGACCGCTCCCTGGAAGCAAGCATGGCGAGACTTCATCTCGTGTACTTTGGACATGTTATCAGGAGGTATGAGTCCCTGGAGAAAGACATCATACTTGGTAAGGTAGAGGATCAGCGAAAAAGAGGAAGACCCTCAACAAGATGGATTGACACAGCGGCTGCAACAATGGGCTCTAACATAGCAGCGAATAGGGGTGATTGTGAGGATGGCATAGGACCGGGCAGTACTTCTTTCTGTTGTACATAGGGTCGCTATGAGTCGGGACTAACTCGAGAGCACCTGACAACAATAAAACATTGAAGATGTGCCCTCATCTAATGTTAAGATCTCAGTATCATCCGTGTTTGTTAGTCCTGACTCAGGGATAAACTGGTGTTTCTTATCCATCCAACCAGGTTCAAGTCTGCCCAGAGATGCTTTGGAAGAAAGGACTGGCAATCTACTTCCAGAAAATCAGCCATTGAAAACTCTGTGGAGCACAGTTCTACTCTCACTCATATGGGCTTTCTATGAATTGGAATCAACTTGAAGTTAATAGGTTAACTGGTGATTAACTGCGACCTAGGTTCAGAAACAGAATTATAAGGATATGTGCTGATTTTCTTAAAAGTCACAAAATAGCTAATGTTATCTAAACAAACATGGAACATTTATAAACTCATTCTAGACTTCTCTGAACTCAAATTTAGCTTTTCAAAGCATAACTCATCTTCACATCCCGAGGATTGAAAATTTTCATATATAAATTTATTTAATATCATATGCATTTATATCAAAATCTAGTTTTCAGTAAATAACTTGTTTGTGTAAATATATAAGTAAAGGCCTTCAGTTACATTTGAATGAAATTCTTAATTTTGTTCAATTGTATTTGTTCTAAAACAAAATAAATTCAAGAAGAGGACAGAGGTTAGAAACGGGTTGCTAAGTTGAGATAAATCTGAACTCCAATCTAGCTTTATCCCATGTTATCTGTGTGAATTTAGGCAATTAGCATTAGTCAGCTAACTCAGTTTCTTTATCCAAAAAATGGGCTTACTATACATCTGAGGGTTGTGATATTTAAAAGAGATAGTGCAAAAAAAAAATTTATCATAGTTTTTTAATGAGCTAGACTCTCATTCTAATATACTAATTCTGAGGCACAATTACAGTCAAAAAGGAAAGCAAAATAAGACTTTAGAAGGCAGAAGTTTAATTAATATAATAAAATTGCACGTGGTACTGTAAGTTTAAAGCATATGTTGGACCTGTTATGATGTGGTGGCCTCCAAACGTGGGCTGCAAAGCTGAGAAGGTACACAGAACTTCCCACCGTGGCTGGTCGCCACCCAGTCAGCCCTCAACTTGTGGCACTCCTATGTATGCAGAGTGCAACGGCTCCACAGGATTTTCTTGGTTGCAATCTTTACAGAAGCAGTTTGCCAGGCTTTTCTTCTGCAGCGTCACTGGGTGAGTTTGAACCCCCAACCTTCAGATTTGCAGTCTATAGCAAACTACTTGTACCACCTAGGATCCTTGCAGGTGTATACAGCCACAGTCCCTGGATGGCGAAAACCAGTTTGGGCTCCACTTGAGAGCTTGACAGCTGACCCAAAGTTGGCACTTGGAACCCATCCAGCTGCTCCTTGGAAGAAAAGACTGGCTATCTGCTTCTGTAGAGACTGCAACCAAGAAAAGCTTATGGGGCAGTTCTGCTCTGTCACATAGGGTCGTTATGAGTCAGAATCAACTCTATGGCACGTAACAACAACCACCAACCTAAAGATTGGCAGTTTGAACCCACCCAGTAGCTCTGCAGAGGAAAGGCTTGGCGATATGCTTTCGCGAAGATTACTCCAAGAAAACACACAGTTCTATTCTGTAACACACGGGGTCACCATGAGTCAGAATATACTCCAGGGCAATGGGTTTGGCTGTACTCCAAGGCAATGGGTTTGTTTATACTCCAAGGCAAAGGGTTTGTTGATACTCCAAGGCAATGGGTTTGTCTATACTCCAAGGCAATGGGTTTGTCTATATTCCAAGGCAATGGGTTTGGTTATTATTATTATTTTTTATATGCATTTTTCAGGTCTCAAAATGTACCTTGGGAATTATGAATCCTCTTTTTTCCAAACCACAAGCAATAATACTCAACATAATATCAAACATATATGTACTTTTATTGATAGCCATATATCTTGTCTAACTTAAGCTTCTAATATACTATTCAAGCTCAAAACTTCTAATTAAAACAAAAATACACATTTTATGCTCTCTACAGGTTATAGATCCCAATAATACTTACCAATATTTAGCTAATTTAGAAAGGAAAGCTATCAGTGAATGAACTTATACCTGAATTAATAAGACATTCTAAACATTTTTTTCAAGAAAGAAGGAACATAGAAAAGAAAGACTACCAGTGAAACATTCCTACATTAGTTAGGCTGTACAATAGAAAACTTACAATTCTCAGACTTGCTATTTCATTTTGGGTGACTTCACAGCAATACATTTCCGTCAATTTTATAATGATTCCCAGAAAATTTCTTTACTTGGATTGGGTTCCATGGATTTCTTTGCAGATATGCATTTAATGTTCCATTTAAGATATAAACAGAATAAAGCATGTACTGGAATAGAGTACTTGGGATTTGTGACCATTTTGTTTGACTTTATTTTTTGAAATACAGTAACTCTAATTTGTATTATGCTAAGTTTTCATTTTAAGAGAGTTGTTCTGTATGAATTTTGATGTTATATATCTGCAAGACTTTTTGTTGTTAAAGAACAGGAAGCTGCGACTTTTATACTGTATCTTTAGCTTATTAATAGCTCACTTCACTTTTTTTTCTGGGTTCATGTTTTTATTGGCATAATCTATCTTCCACATTTGATTTGAGGTACTGTTTCTCAAATATATTTATGGTCCCTAAGAGCATATGCATGCCAAAGCTGGACAATGAGTTACGGAAGGCCGAAGAATTGACGCCTTTGAATTACGGTGTTGGCAAAGAATAGTGAATATACCATGGACTGCCAGAAGAACAAACAAATCTGTCTCAGAAGAAGTACAACCAGAATGCTCCTTAGAAGGAAGGGTGGCGAGACTACGTCTTACATACTTTGGACATGTTGTCAGGAGCGACCAGTCCCTGGAGAAGGACATCATGCCTGGTAAAGTAGAGGGTCAGCGAAAAAGAGAAAGGCCCTCGACGAGAGGGATTGACACAGTGGCTGCAACAATGAGCTCAAGCATAACAAGAATTGTGAGCATGGCGCAGGAACGGGCAGTGTTTTGCTCTGTGGTGCATAGTGTCGCTAAGAATCGGAACCGCCTTGATGGCACCTAACAACAACATCAACAAAAGCAAATGAAATAATGCAGGGGGAAGCAACTCAGTCAGGCTGGTTGTCAGGGATCAGCTTTCTAAAGACAGTGTAACACTAACTCATTTTCAGGCTTGAGGAGTAAGCAGAATGTAGATATTCATGGCACCTTTGGAAAGAAATCCCATATTGTCACCTTTGAATGATCATCTTTGTAAAAATTACAGTCACCCGTAAGATGTAATGAAAGGGTCTTATTATGTCCGAATCATGAAAAATTATCTCCGTATAGTCATTTGTGAAAATAGGTCTTGTAACCATTGTGGGCGAAAGCTACTTTGACAGCATGTTGGATACACTGGTTTTCTTCTCAGAGTAGGAAGAAATAACTCAAATAAAAACATGTGCAAAACATTATTGTGTGCTATATTGGACGATTCATTGGTTTTCCCTCAAAAAATAATGCAGCTCCTTTTGTCGAGCTATAATCTGACATGTTACTGTTTTATGCACAGAAATGTGCTGCTATTATTGTCATTATATAGGAATTTAAACTTCAGCAATATTATTAAGGGGATTCCATTTTATTGTGTTTTATGATGTACATGAAGACACTGGAATATATTAGTCGTTGGGATAATGAGTAGATATTTTCCCGTGTAGAATTTTAATGAATAAATGACATTACACTTGTTATTTATCTACCCTTTCATTTAAGGCAAGCATGCATGTAATAGTCTCAGAGGGCTACCACTGCAGCATGTTATACAGACACAGTAAAGGCACAGTCAGGTCAACACGACAAATCACCACTCTTACGCCCGCCTCTTCATCTCATCCCAGGAAGATTTAGGGGGTTAGAGATGCTGCTGCTGTATTTATAACTGAGTCATAGAATGATGGATCTTACATACACATTTATTCCACAGCTAAACTACCTTGGTTCAAAATCTGACTCTGACTTCCGATAGCTAAGAGCTCTTGGGCCCGTTGCTCGCTCTCAGTGTCTCAGTTGGCTCCTCTGTAAAAATGTAAATAACGATAGCAACTACGTAATAAGACTGCTGTGAAGATGAAATGAGGTAGTATGTACGTGAAGCACGTAGAAAGTGCCTGGCATATGACACGTACTTTATAGGGGGTGTTTTATTATTATTAAAAACACTGGCAGGAATAAAGAATGTGATGTATATTGTAGAAAGCCCCATACTTTCCATTGTCCTTGCTTTGCATACACCTTACTTTATCAAATTGTTCCAAGTGGGACTAGTTAAAACCATGAAGCCGATTAAGATCATGTATGAACCTCTCAGTTGGCCTTGTCAGAGCAGATTTCCTTCCATGATGCCTCTCTGATTCCAGTTACCCATTGCCCTTTTATGGCTCTATTGGTGTGCTATCCTCTAAAAGTAACTCTTAGAAAAAGCTCTGAATGTACATGAGACAAAAGCCAAAATCACATATTGTTGTTGTTAGATGCTGTCAAGTTGACTCTGACTCATTGCGACCTTATGGACAACAGAATGAAATGTTACCTGGTCCTGCGCCATCTTAATGATTGTCGCTATGTTTAAGTTCATTGTTTTGGCTATTGAGTCAATTCATCTCATTGAGGGTTTCCCTCACTTAGCAGACCCTCTACCATGATGTCCTTTTCTAGTGATAGGTATTTCCTGACGACATATCCAAAATAAGTAAAAGGAAGGCTCACTATCATCACTTCTAAGGAGCATTCTGGTTGTATTTCTTCTAAAACTGATTTGTTTATTCTGGCAGTCCAGGGTATATTTAATATTCTTCACCAACACCACAGTTCAGATGCATCTATTCTTCTTCTGTCTTTTTCATTGTCCAGACTTTGCCTGCATATGAGACAATTAAAAAGACCATGACTTTGGTCAGATGCACCTTAGTCATCAATCAAAGTGATGTCTTTGCTTTCAAAAACCTTAAAGAGGTCTTTTGCACCAGATTTGCCCAATTTCAATATGCCATTGGATTTCTTGATTGCTGCTTCCATGGACAATCTTGGTTGATCCAAGTAGAATAAAATCATTGACAACTTCAATTTCTTCCCTATTTATTATGATGTTGTTTACCGGACCAATTGTGAGGGTCTTCATTTTCTTCACTTTCAAGAGTAGTCCAGATGGAAGGCTGTAGTCTTTGACATTCGTCGGTAAGTACTACAAGTCATCTACATTTTCAGCGAGGAAGATTGTGTCATCTGCGTATTGCAAGTTGTTAATGAGTCTTCCTCATTACATAATGCTGAATTCTTCACCATATAGTCCAGCTTCTCAGATGATTCGTTCAGCATACAGACAGAATAAGTAAGGTAAAAGGATACAACCCTACAACACAGCTCTTTGAGTTGTGAACCATGCACACCACCTTGTTTTGTTTGAATGACTGCCTCTTGAATCATATACAGGTTTTGCATAAGCACAAGTAAGTGTTCTGGAATTCCTATATTCACATTCTGTAATTCACATTATTACCTAAAGCATTATGATGAAAGAAGACAGTATGAAGAAAGAGAGACACAATGCAAAAAGAATATTTTCAAAAATAAAAGTAGCTTATAACTGAGTGGTGAACATTGAAAAAATCAAACCAGTTGCCATTGAGTCAATTCCAACTCATGGCAACCCATCTGTTTCAGAGTAGAACTGCACTCCATTTAGGGTTTTCAATGACTCTAGTCTTTCAGAAGTAGATCACCAGGCCTTTCTTTCTGGAAGCCTTTGAGTGGATTCAAATTGCTAACCTGTCAGTTAGTAGCTGAGTGCTTAACATTTTGTGCCACCCGAATGGAACATGGGGAACATAAAGAACTGTAAAACCTAAATTACACTATAAGGCAACAAATAACAAGCATGAGGGAGAAAGAGTTGACAAGGGTTATAGGAGCTTAGAGAAAGAAAAGCCCACTTTCTCTTTTGTAGCAAATGTTGTGGAGAGAAGAAATCATATTGTAAAATGGATGATATTCAGATAAGAGAGGCATAGGGGAACTATGAAGGAAAATAGCTTCCATTGGAGCAACAACACATAAAGGGGGTAACATGCAAAATGGCTTATATGGAAAAAGTGACCACTGAAAATTTTGGGCCTGCATCTTTATTTTAAAAAAACACTTATACATCACTGACCGTATACTATATATATTTGTAAACACTTTGCAATTATAAACTAAATCATTGTTTAACAATAAGCATAAGAAGGGTGGCGTGACTATATTAATATCAGATAAAGTAAACCTCAAGATGAGAAATATTATTGAGAGAAAAAATAAACATTTCATAATGTAAAAAATATAAAGTAATTTGAAACAGGTAATGTCATGGTTTGAATTACATCCCTCAAAAAATGTGTGTGTCATTTTGGCTGGGCCAGGATTCCCAGAATTATGTGGTTGGCCTCCATTTTGTGTTTGTAATTTTATGTGAAAGAGGATTAGGGTGGGATTATAACACCACCCTTACCCAGGTCACATCCCTGATCCAATGTAAAGGGAGTTTCCCTAGGGTGTGGCCTGCACCACCTTTTACCTTACAAGAGATAAAAGGAAAGGGAAGCAAGCAGAGAAATGGGGACCTCATACAATCAAGAAAGTAGTGCTGGGAGCAGAGAGCATCCATTGGACCTGAGGTTCCTGCGCTGAGACGCTCCCAGACCAAGGGAAGACTGACGACATGGACCTTCCTCCAGAACCAACAGAGAAAGCCTTCCCCCAGAGCTGATGCCCTGAGTTTGGACTTGTAGCTTACTGGACTGTGAGAGAATAAATTTCTCTTTGTTAAAGACAACCACTTGTGATATTTCTGTTAGAGCAGCACTAGATGACCAATACAGAATTTGGTACCTAGAGAGTGGGGTGCTGCTCTAACAGATACCTAAAATGTGGAAGTGGTTTTGAAACTGTGAATGGATAGAGGAGTGGCAGTGGCAAAGAACCAGCAGCAGTATAACCAGACCAGCGCATGATGGCAGTGGAGCTGACCCACGGAGCGACAGAGCTGAGTGCCTGTGCGCCAGAGACTACCTGGCAGAGTGGGGTGCCTCCAGGCACTTATCCGTGGAGTTAGGCTTGCTGACCCACAGAGCGAGGGAGCTGAGTGCCTATGTGCAAGAGGCTTCCTGGCAGAGTGGGGTGCCTCCGGGCACTTACTGGTGGAGGTACCCAGCTTTGGAACACTTGCCCCAGCAGGGCAGATGCGGGCTTGAGGCCAGAGGGCTAAGAGGCCACAGGAAGCAGAAGCTGAAGAGAGAAGGAACACAAGAAGCTGAGCTGCCTCAGTCTCAGAAGATATGGCCATGACCTCAGGGGTTTCAAAGGATGGAGCCATGGCCCCTGGTGTTTCTAAGGGTGGAGTTGTCACTCTGATGGACTAGGAGAATGGTGCACCTGAAGCCAAGGGAGCAGAGTTGCCGTCCCAGTGGGCCTGGAAGGTGGAGCTGAAGCCCAGGGCCGAGGGGTCTCCACTCAGAGTCTGGAGAGTGTGGCCAATACCTAGAGTCTAGAGGGCAGGGCCACTGTGTAAATTGTCTCAGAGAATAGAAGTTTATTTTCAAAGCCTTGAGGGTTAATGTAATGTGTTCTGCTGCCTTGCGTGGTGCCTGTTACCCCTTCTTTCCCTCCAGTTTCTCCCATTTGTAATGGAAATGTATAGCTTGTGCCCGTTCTGCCATTGCACCTTTGGAAGCAGATAACTTGGATTTTAGATTTCACAGATGAACAGGAATTTTTGGGTTTTGGACTTAGAGTTAAGACTTTTGCTATGATATGATGGCGTGAATATGTTTTCCATGTTGCAAGGATGTGATTTTTTTGGGGCCAAAGGGTGGAATGTCATGCTTTGAGTTGTGACCTCCAAAAAATGTGTGAATCAGTTTGGCTGGGCCATGATTCCCAGAATTATGCGGTTGGCCTCCATTTTGTGATTTTAGTCTTATGTTAAAGAGGATTAGGGTGGGATTGTAACACCTCCCTTACTCAGGTCACATCCCTGATCCAATGTAAAGGGAGTTTCCCTAGGGTGTGGCCTGCACCACATTTTACCTTACAAGAGATAAAAGGAAAGGGAAGCAAGCAGAGAAATGGGGACCTCATACCGTCAAGAAAGCAGTGCTGGGAGCAGAGCATGTTCTTTGGGCCTGAGGTTCCTGTGCTGAGACTTTCCCAGACCAAGGGAAGACTGATGACAAGGACCTTCCTCCAGAGCCGACAGAGAAAGCCTTCCCCTGGAGCTGATGCCCTAACTTTGGACTTGTAGTTACTGGACTGTGAGAGAATAAATTTCTCTTTGTTAAAGCCATCCACTTGTGGAATTTCTGTTACAGCAGCACTAGATGACTAAGACAGGTAACAATCCTCAATGTGAATGTCCATAATAACAGATAATCTAATAAACATAGAAAAATCTAAAATAATTAAAGGGATAAATAGACAAATCCACAATCATCATTTAAAATTTTTAACACCTTTGATAGAACAAGTAGAGAAAATTTCAATAGCGGATATAAACATTTTGAACATTATCAAACAACTTGATCTAATTGATAGTTGTAGAATGCTACATGCAATAATTGCAGAATACACATTTTGTCAAGTACACATTGACCATTTTCTGAGACAGTTCATTTGCTAGGCCATTAAATATGCCTCTAAAGTTTTTTAAATTATACATAATGTATTCTCTGATGACAAGAGAATTAAGATGAAAATTATTCACAACAAGATATCTAGAAAATTCACAAAAATTTGGAATTTAATAATTTACTTTTATATAAATCAAATGTCAAAAAAAACACAAGGATAAATAGAAATTATTTCAAATTTAAATGCAGCAAATCCAGATTTATGGGATGGCATTAGAGTAGTGCTTAGAAGAAAAACTTTAGTTTTAAATTCAATTCTTATATTAGAAAAGAAAAAAAAAAAAAGGATTGAAATCATTGATCTGAACCTCCACATTAAAAGCTAGGAAAAAAGGGCAAATTAAATCCAGAGAAGATAGAAAGATGACAATGAATATAAGGCTGAGTCAATGAAATATAAAAAAGAAAAACAATGGAAAAAAATAATGACGCAAAAATGTTGGTTCTTCGAAAAAGCAAACAAACAAAATTGATATAAAAGGACTACTTACAAAATAAAGGAAAACCATTGTTCAATATTAGGAATGAAAAAAGAAATTTTCTAGAGATGGTATCTGCAAAACAAGGATAATAAGAAAACCTTTGGAATAATGTTATGCCAATAGATTTAACAACTTTAATAAAATAGCCATTATTGAAAAACACATTTACCAAAACTAACATCAGAAGAAACTGAAATCAAGCTCTAGTTTCATTAAAGAATTTCCATTTGTAATTTAAAAAAAGCACATAAATTAAAACAACAACAAAAAAAAAACCACACAAAAGAAATGACTTGTGAAAGAAAACTCCAGGCCTAAATGTTTCACTGGTGAAGAAGTCTTGCAAATGATTATGGAGAAATTAGTACTGATCTTATACAAACCTTTCTTTAAATAATAAAGAAGGAAAACCGCCCAGCTTATTTTAAGAGGCCAACATAACACCAATGTGAAAACCTGACCAAGACACCACAAGAAGCAAAATTATAGGTCAATATTCTTTCTAAATGTAGACACAAAAATCCTATTAGCAAACAAAGAACAGCAATATAAAAAGGATTACACGTCCTGAACAAGAGTGTTTATGCCTAGAATGAAAGTTTGTTTTAACATTCAAAACACATTGCAATTTACCACATTAACAAAATAAAATAGAAAAATCATGTGATCCTCTCAGTAGCTGAGAAAATGCAAAATTCAACACCCATTCATGATGACATTGTCAGCAAACAAGGAATGAAAGGAATATCCTAAATCTGATAAAGAAGATCCAAAAAAAAGGAAAAAGAAAAGACAACTAAATCTAGCGTCTTACTTAATGGTGAAATACAGAATGTATCCTACTTTATAATGGGAAAAAGTCAAGTATGTCTGTTATTACAGCTTCTATTTCACATTGTATTAGAACTGCAGGCAAAAATAAATACATAAAAAGGCACAAAAATTTGAATGAGAGATTTAAAATTGTCTTTATTCTCAGTTTTCATGATTTTATTGGAAATCCCAAAATATAATAAAAATTCACTAGAGCTAATAAGCTAATTTATCAAGGTAGCTGTACAGGGTAGAACTGTGCTCCATAGGGTTTTCAGTGGCTGATATTTTTCAAATACATTACCATGGCTTTCTTCTGAGGAACCTCTGGGTAGAACCAAACCTCCAAACTTTTGGTTAGCAGTCGAGTAAGTTAATTGTTTGCACTACTCAGATGATAGAAATTAGAACACTAGTTTTCTACAGGGGAAGTGGATTGACTGCAAGAAGGAACGAGGGGATTTTTTGAGTTGATAGATGTCGGGACGGCGACGGCGACAGTAACCAACTGCACAACTCTTACAGAGAAGTGGGGCCAAGGAGGGTCACTCAGAGGAGTCGACCCCGGCTTCAGTCCCAGGAGTTTATTTATAGTCAATACAGCAAGTAGTGAAGCAAATCACAGAACAATGGGCTTTGGGTGAATAACAATAAGTTTCAGGCAAGGGAGAATGGACTTCAGGTAAACAAGCCAATCAGTAACAGGACAATAGGTTTTGGAAAAACAAGTTGTGACAAGTCTCAGCATGTTGCTGACAAGTCTCAACATGCTGTGTGCAGCATATGGGCCTTTGAGGGGCTGAAGTTGTCACTGGTGTAGCCATATTTCAATGGCACATATCCCCACAGATAGATATATTGTACATTTTTTTACAGTGAGTCCAACTTTATTTTCAACAATAATCTGATAAAACATCAACTCCATCAGAAAAATCTAAGTTTTATGTGGAAAAGAAAAATGTCTATCATTTTTAATACTGTGGTCTCAAAACCCTGCTTAGTACTTAGAGCAGAAAAGTTACTTATAATTTGTGCGTGCGTGGGAATTAGATACATTTTAAAGAGTGCCATTTCAGCATTTTTTTAAATATACAATTTAGTAGGGACACTAAGCTTCTGTTAAGCGTGATGAAAAAAATACAAATTAATTGTAGTTATGGTTGCACACCATGATCAATAAAATTAATATGTCATATATCTTGATTGTCTTTTATACATGAGTCCAGACTCACTGAATTGCTCACTTAAGATCTGTATCTTTCATTATATGTAAATTATACATTAGTTAAATAAAGGGCAGAGGCAAATACTTGGTGAAAAAGTCAGGAATCCAGTCAAAATAACTCCCCCTAGCTAGCACAAACTGTTGTGCAAACTTAATAATTATGTCCTAATACATGGAAAGTTTACAATTAGAGACTTCTCCCATGTTATTAGATAAGGTGTTTCCTTTGTGTAAATGAGTTAGGAGAGATTATTTTTCTTCTTAGCTGACATAACACTGTTCTTGTTAGGTGCTGTCGAGTCGGTTCTGACTCATAGCGACCCTGTGTACAACAGAAGGAAACACTGCCCTGTACTTGAGCCCATTGTTGCAGCCACTGTGTCAATCCATCTCATTGAGGGTCTTCCTCTTTTTTGCTGACCCTCCACTTTACCAAGCATAACAGTCATATGGTCTACTATGCCGAGAATGAACATAACACTAATCCAGGTTTTAATTCTTCTGGTATCACTTTGGACAGATGTCTGTACACAGAGCATAATCTACACAGTTTTAACCTGCAGCCTTGGACTAGGTTCAAGGTCACAAAACATGAATTCTGGTCCCATTAGTGATGAGATTAGAGCTAAAATAGACACCAAACATTATTAAGCGAAAGTGTAGCCTTAAAAAATGTAGAAAAGATGAGAGGCGAGGGCAGACTGGAATAAGGGGGATAATTTGGGAGTTATCTCAGGCTACTGACTGTGAGAACACAAAATTAGGGATATATTTTCTTTCTACCCATTATGAAAATATGACCAGGACTTAGATTTATGGCACATGGGAGGTGGGGGAGTCAGGTCAGACTCGGCAAGTGAGACAAGATAAAGCTTACTGAAAGGCTCTCAGGTTCCGGGTAGTGTAAATAGTTTGCACTCAGCAGTTCAAATCCACCCAGCAGTGCCCTGAAAGAAAGGCCTGGTGATCTTCTTCTGTAAAGATTAAACCAAAAAAAAAAAATCATTGCCGCTGCATCAATTCCGACTCATGGTGACCAAGAAAATCTTATGGAGCAGTTCTACTTTGTAACACCATGAGTTGGAATCAAGTCAACGGCAATGATGTTGCTGTTGTTATTGTTTGCTAAGGCTCTCAAGTACTTCTATGGTTTTATTCCATGCTCAAGCATCACAGGGAATCTGCTCCTGCTCTATTGGATGTTATTTGAAAGTTGGGTAATAAAAATGAATAAAACTGATCTCTGTCATTGAAGTATTAATAGTATGGTAAAGGTAACACTAGATTATCCTTGAAATACACATTGTTATATGGTGTTTACTTAAAGAGTTATGGCAAAAATTATCTTGGGAGCACAGATAAAGATCTAGTTAACAGCTACCAGAAGACAATCATTGACTTCAATCTTAATAAATTAGTGGAAATTTTTCAGGGGAGGAATATATTACAGACAAAGTGATCAACATCTGTAAAAGCGTATATGCACAAATTAGTACAACAGAACAGGGAATAATTCAGTTCAGCTGCAGTGTTGAATATACATGGTAGGGGATAGAGGAGAGTGTTTTCAAAATGTAGAGTGAGGCCTTTTTTTCTGTATATTGGATTTTGAAACTCTAGTTATCCTTGGACTGAGTTTGAACTGCTGATATATCGTTGCTTTACAAATTTTTTGAATTAGATATAAACATTTAAACATTGGAAAATTTCTCCTAAAAATCAGATTGCAGGTTTTATCTCGAAAAATCTAAAGATTAGCAACAATGGGCCCACAGTTTTGCAGCAGAGGCTGAATTTATGCCTGAGCTTTTAGGGTAAAGTGTCTATTCCCTGCCCTCTATTACACGGACCTTATCACTCATTTATGTTACTAGCCTGGCATTTACTGGCATTTGTGCCAGTTTCCCTTGCTACACATCATACGAAGTTAATGAAAGACTTGGAGCAGGTTAGTAGACAGATTTTTGTATTTGTAGAGGATGCATTGTAGATTGGTGGCAATCAAGTGAGTGTAAAATTCTAGCTAAGTTCTCACACAGGCTTGTGCTAAGGCCATGATAGTGGGAACAGAATGGAGCAAATAGACCGCAGAGGTACATACGGTGTACAATAAACAGAATGCTGTGTCTTATGGGTAAAGAGAGATGGCTTAGTGAAAGCTATTTCTCAGGTTTCTAAATTATTAGGAACAATTACGAGTAGGTTAACGCTATGTTTAGATATGACCCTTAATATAAATTAGTCTTTATCCTTACACTCATTCCTCTGTTAAAGGTAAGCTGTAAGCCTTAACAACCCCGGGTGGGAGGGGAGGGGTGAGCAGATAGCAAAAGGAAGTTTCTTCTAAAAAGGAAAATAAACGCAGGTGACAGAGAGTTCAGAGAGCAAAGGTATTACAAAATTGACAGATGTCAGTTCCTTCACCACAGACAACTTCACCTCGCCGTTCTTCTTGGTTCCTTTTCTAGGAATCAAATCTTGGAAATGGTGACTTTAGAGAAAAAGATGGTTATTGAGGAATAATGGTTTGATTTGTCACACGTAACTAGAAAGAAGAGCAAAGGCTCTGGAGGAGTTCTGGTCTTTAGCTAAAGTTCAGTGTGGTGTGAATTTAAAAGTAACAGTCGTTAAGGTTTTCCGTGGGCTGTGTATGATGTGAGGGTATCTGGAGGTTCCAGGTTGCCCTTCTGTGAGGATGTGAAGGTGCTGTGAATTCTTGTGGGATTGTAAGTGGCTTGGATAGGAGGAAGACGCTTCACTGAATGGGGCATTATGAGCAAGGTAAAGACAATGTCTTCTGCTATAAGTATAGAAGATCGCCTCAAAAGTCAAATGGACGCACAATGAGATATCACTTTACTCTCACTAGGATGGCTAAGATAAAAAAAAAAAAGGAAAACAACAAATATTGGTGAAGATGTGGATAAATTGGCACCCTCATCCATTGCTTGTGGGAATGTAAAATGGTGTAACCACTGTGGAAAAGAGTTTGGAAGTTCCTCAGAAATTTAAGCATATGGCCGTGCAATTCCATTCTGGGGTATATACCCAAGAGACTTGAGAGCAACAGCACCGACACGCGTGCACTAACGTTCATTATAGCACTATGCGCAATAGCCGGAAGATTGCTGCAACCAAAATGCCCATTAAGGGATGAAAGGATAAACGAAATGTGGTACATTTATACAATGGGATATTACTCAGCCATAAGGTAAAAATGAAGTCCTAATACATGCTATAACATGGATGAGCCCAGAAAACATCATGCCAAATGAAAGAAGTCAATCACAAAATGACAAAGATTGTATGATTTCACTTATATGAAATACCTAGATGAGGCTAAGGTATAGAGAACAAAGTTTTATTAGTGTTTCCCAGAAGCTGGAATGAGAAAAGCTGGCTTTAACAGAGAGAAATTTATTCTATCACGGTCTAGGAGGCTAGAAGTTGGAATGCAGGGTGTCAACTTTATGGCAAGGCTTTCTCTCTCCATCGGTTCTAGAGGGAAGGTCCTTGTAATCCATCTTTCCCTGGTCTAGGAGCTTCTCAATGCAGGGACCCCAGGTTAAAAGGAGGTCCCATGTCTCTCTGCTCACTTCTGTTTTTTATATCTCAAAAGAGATTGACTTAAGACCAAACTTAATCTTGTAGGTTGAGCCCTGCCTCATTAACATAACTGCCAGAATCCCACCTCATTAACATCACAGAGGTAGGATTTACAACACAGAAAAATCACATCAGATGACAAAAGGTAGACAATCACATAATACTGAAAATCATGGACTAGCCAAGTTGACACACATTTTTGGGGGAACACAATTCAATCCGTAACAGTATCTTTACAACAATTAAAACAGAAAGGCAAATGGAATAAGTTGTGCCTTAGCAGCTAGTAATTCAAGGATGAAAACAGAACACTATTCAAAAGATGACAGTACAAGATTTTGCACAATCAGAGTAGATGTTCTCTTTTCTCCATCCCCGCCAGCTTAAGTACCTCATATACTCGCATGTTATTTTGGGAAGAGCAGGGAAGGAAGGCAAAAAAATCTGGGAGGGGTCATCAACATTTATATTTAAAACAGACTGCACTACTTAAAAAAAAAAATCTACTAAAAATCAGAGAATAATCATTAATTAACATTTAAAGTTAAATAAAAAGCAGCAAATAAAGTTCTAGCCAGAGCAATTAAGCTAGAAAAAAATAATAATAAAAGATATCCAAATAGGGATAAGTATAGCTATCCCGTTTTACAGATGACATTATCCTATACATAGAACACTCCAAAGATTCTACAAGAAAGCTATTAAAACTAATAAACGAATTCAGCAGAGTGGCAGGGTACAAGGTCAACACACAAAAATCAGTCTGATTTCTATAGGTTAAAAAAAAAAACAAACCAGTTGCCACCGAGATGATTTTGACTCATACCAATCCTATAGTACAGAGTAGAATTTTCCCATAGGATTTCCAAGAAATGGCTCATGGATTCGAACTGCTGACCTTTTGGTTACCAGCCATGGCTGTTAACCGCTGCAACACCAGGGCTCCTTCTATAGGTTAGCAATCTGAAAATGAAATGAAATGTAACAGAATAAAGTATCTAGGATTAAATTAAACCAAGAAGGTGAAAGATTTGTACACAGAAAATTATAAAACATTACTAAAAGAAATTAAAGACCTAAATAAATGGAGGGACAGTTTGTGTTCATGGAATAGAAGGCTTAATACAGTTAAGATGTTAATACTACCCAAAGTAATCTATAAATTAAATGCAATGTTGATCAAAATTCCAACAGCCTTCTTTGCAGAAATGGAAAAGTCAATCCTCAGATCTATATGAAACAGCAAGGGACCCCAAATAGCTAAAGAAATATTGAAGATTAAAGTAGGAGGACTCACACTTACTGATTCCAAAACACATTACAAAGCTACAATAATTAAAACAACCTGAAACTGGTATACTAAAACACATATAGACTAAAATGGAATAGAATTGAAAGTCCAGAAATAAATCCATACATCTATGGTAAACTGATTTTTGACAAGGCTGCTAAGTCCATTCAATGGTGAACGAAGTTTCTTTTCAATAAATGGTGCTGGGAAAACTGGTTTCCACATGCAGAAGAATGAATTGAGATCCATGCCTCACATCATACCAAAAAAAAAAAAAAAATTCAAAATGGATCAAGGACCTAAATATGAAAACTAAAACCATAAAATTCTTAGAAGAAAGTGTAGGGATATGGCTGTGAGACCTAGTGTTTAGCAATAGATTATCAGATACTGTAAAAAAAAAGTCCAAAAGACACAAAAGATAGATGGGACCTCATTAAAATTAAGTACTTGTTCACCAAAGAGCATATTCAAATGATTAACAAGCCCATGAAAAAAATGCTCAACACCATTACCCAGCAGGGAGATGCAAGTCAACACCACAATGAGATACTGCTTCACCTCTATTAAATGATGATCAAAAAAAAAAAAGGAAAAAAAAAAAAAGTTTTGGCACAGTTATGGAAAAACTGGAAGCCTCATACATTGCTAGTGGAAATTTAAAAAGGTGTAGCCACTGTGGATAACAGTTTGGCAGTTTCTCAAAAAGTTGATCATAGAATTACCATATAACCCAGCAATCCCAATCCTAGGTATATACCTGGAAGAAGTAAATGTGGGAACACAAACAGAAACCTGTACACCGATGTTCACTGCAGCACATTCCACAATAGCCAAAAGGTGGAAACAACCGAATGTCCTTCAAAATGTGGTATAAACATACAATGGAATATTATGCAGCCACAAAGAGAAATACAAAGTTCCGATGCATGCCACAACACGGATAAACCTTGAAAACATTATAATGAGCAAAATAAGTCCGTATGATCTCAGTTATATGAAATAAGCCAAAACATAGAAAGCAAGAGTTACCTCATGGCCCCCAGGGTTGGAAGGGAGGAGGAAGGGGAGGTTTTGTTTGGGGACATTGAATTGATATTAATGGTGGTAGACTGTGTTGGATGAGGATGGTCAAGATGATCGAACAACACACAAAATATAATCAATGTCACTGAGTTCTAAATGTGGAAGTTGTGTTTTGGTAGATGTTTTGGTGAGTATATTTTCACCACAATAAAACATTTAAAAAAAAATTAGAAAGAAAGCAGCAAATACCCCTAAAATTACCTGGAGAGGAGATTCAAAGGGTGACATGTGAGAAAGATAAAATTAGTTGTATCAAAGAAAGAAGCTGTCATTTCTTTGCACATCGGTCAGGTAGAATGTACCTCTTTAATCTACCTGGTCAAATGAGTCGATCATAATTCTATGTATTTACTGAATGTTTACTATGTGTTGGACATTGTAGAAGTACTTTATATTAATTATTTAATCCTCATTTAAAAAAAAAATCAAAAAACTTTGAATCAGATCTTATCATTCTCACTGCTTATGGATAAGACAGAGAGAGAAGTATAATTTAACTGAAGCAAAGAGAGAATAAGCAACTTATTTCAGGGTCATATACTTATTAATTGGCAGAGCTAAGATATGGATACTAACTGCATGAGTTGAGTGTCTACCTTCTCGTTCATGATGGGAGTTTGTTACTCTAAGATAGTGAACATAGAGTAATACCATACCATAAGGGGCAAAAATGAGTCGGGTTTTTACTTACTGGGTTTGAATTAACTCTCATATAAAAATGGGAGTGTGCATTCAGCTATGGAGAAAAGACCATAGATTATGGATTTCAGATAAAGTGAAAGTGTTATTCATTGTAACAGAAATGCAGTTATATCAACAAAAATATTTTGTCTTTCTCTGACATCTTAGTGTAAAGTCGATGTCATATTATTCTTGCAGTTGCCAAATACCTTGCAGTAAGTTAGGCTTAGGGGGAATTAATACTTCCTGTTCTGCTTTCTCTCCATCCCCTCAAATCTTTCTCTTTTGTTATTAACATAATCATAATGTTTTACAAAACTTCTTCAGAAACAATGAAAAATACAAATGTAAACAGATAACACCCAAATCAGTCAATATCTTCAAGCACTAAAAATGGTGAATGGCCTAAATTCAACTCTTCCATGGCCAGAGATAAGTGTCCCTTTTAGAATCTCTACTCATTTAACAGTCTACTTCATATTCATGTGATTAAGGGGGCCTGGCATTTCCCTTAGGATTTGCAAAATTATTTAACATTGCTGACAAAGTTTGAGACTTTTCTCATAACAAAAATTTCCTAAAAATATAATATTGTTTCTAACTCCATAGACATGTAATAAAAGTTGGAGAGCAGACAATTATATTATTTGGATCTCAAACATAGTCAGATATTTTCTGTTCCCTACAAATTAGCCTTGCCCGAGGTGCTCTCCCCATTCTCTTATATCCCACTTTAACAATCTTCATTAAACTTCAAGAAATTAAATCGATGCCTTGGTGTGAGGTTGATGGACACCTTCTTGATTTACGCCTGCAGGGCAGCTCCATCTTCTCATTCACTTACAATCCTCTTCATCAGTCAGAGGCTTCTAGATAGGAGGTGCTGGGGAGTGGACTGAGCGTTCAAACCTATCCTGGTTATTCTCCTGCCTCCCTCCTCTGCCTCACTCTTATTTAGCAGAAGACCGAGAATCATCCTCGGTCAGCCTCCAGATTGTCACAGTTGAGCTATTTTGGATTTCTGGCCCGAGGCACAAAGTGGCTCTTTGAGATACGTGAGTTTCAACCTACATCTTGTTTGTTTGTCTGTCTGTTTGTCTGTGTGTATGTGTGTGTGGGATCTTTCTGAAATCAAAGTAGCCAATAGTATACAACATCCCAATTTTATCTTACCAGTTGGCTGTGGCTGTAACCTCGGTAGACATACAATCAAATTCCCAAGTTATAATAGTTTACAGTTCAACAAACTAGTTACACTTCAAAGGAAGCATTGCCAACTCCCAGGCCTGTTCTCCACCATATCCCTACTCAGGCATTATCACAGATCGGGGCCTCTCACTTCCAGCACCCTGCATCATTGTGACACATTGTTCCAGTTAGGACAACGGGAACATTTCCATTATAGACAGAGAAACAATAACTAGTGTTTTCGGGTTGATTCCCCAGAAGTAGCCCCTCAGTGCAAGTACAGTCATGTACTGCATAACTTATGTTACAGCAGTGTCTGACCCCATATAGTTCCGTGGTCCCATAAGGTTATAGTAGAGCTCAGAAATCCTTATCAAAAAACAGGACATAGTGGACGTAACAGGACATAGTGAACACAATGGTTTCCCGAGCACAGCACATGCATCTCATGTCTCTTGTATATAAAGCAATTGCACTGCCAGGCTTATAATGGTACAGCACATACATACCCTATAACACATACGTCTTGATAGTAATAATAAATGCCTATATTACTGGCTTATGTATGTACTGTACTGTACTTTCTATCATTATTTCAATGTGAACTTTATTTACAAATAAAAAGTTTTACCAAGTAACAGTGTGTGCTTCAACTCATAGGCAGCAATATCCAATCTTTCATGTATGGCATGTGTCTTGAATGTTGTAGCATTATCTCTATTTAATTTTCTTTGGAAAATATCACTATGAAGTGCATCATGGTTCTCAAACGTAGCAAAACCAGTGCGGCAGTAAGAGGTAAAGGAGAAGCATCAATTTGGAAGTGAAACAAAAGTTTGTTAAACAACAACCAACCAAGCCATTGATAGGGACCCTATAGGATAGAGTAGAACAGCCCCCATAGGGTTTCAAGGAGCAGCTGGTGGATTCCAACTGCCAATCTTTTGGTTAGCAGCCGAACTCTTAACTGTTGTACCACCAGGACTCCTATTAAACAACAAGGTGGAAAATCAGTGAATGGTATTGCTTGTGATTTAAGCATGTTTACACAACGTCCAAATCACATATGTCCTATTTCACACAGCGTACTGTGGACGTTAAGCAGTGCATGACTGTAGTTTATTTGGGGCAATCCTGGGAAGTCTTGGTAGAGCAGGGTGGAAATATAACTGTGAAGAAAGAGAGTGAGAGTTTGAGTAAACGATCAAGTTAACAATGTATAACCAACGGGAGATAGCTGCAAGCCTCAGAGTTGTCTTACTCAAAGGATGGATTTCCTGTTGCTGCTGGAATAAATTACCACAAATTTTGTGTCTTAAAACAGCACAAACTTATTATATTGTAATTTTGGAGATCATAATATAAAAATAAGTCTCACTGGGCTTTAATTATTAAGGTGTCAGAAGGGTTGCACTCTGTCCTTGTTTTTTCCAACTTCTAGTGGCTGTCTGTGTTCCTTTGCTGGCGGCCACCTTCTATTTCTAAAGCCAGGAATGGCTGGTCTTTCTTGCACTGCATCATTCTGACAGACCCTCTTCAGCCTCCCACTTCCACATTTAAAGGACCCTGGGTATTACTTTGGGCTCATTCAGATAATCCAGGATAATCTCCTTATTTTAAGATGGCTTATTAGCATCCTTAATTATATCTGCAACCTCAATTTCCTCTCTCTCCATAAATTAGGAAATGGACATCTTTGGGAGAAGGGAACATTATTCCACTACCACAGTGAGAAAGCTAGGGTGTTTATATACCAAAACGCATCTGTGATTAGCTGAGGACTTCTCTTAGTCATAATAACTCCTTGGAAATTTTATCCTGGCCCATCTGTGCCTGAGAATGTTCCTGTAGATAAGTAAATACTTCCTGTAAAGTCTTAGATACTGGTAATATCTGCACAGGCATGTACGGAACTGTTTAGTTTTGATACTGTCTGATACATTCCACTCTTTGTATATATCAGATCTACTCATGCCCCCATAATAATTTCTTTCTGTTTTGTCATTGATTTTTTAAACCCTGGTGGCGTAGTGGTTAAGAGTTCAGCTGCTAACCAAAAGGTCGGCCGTTCGAATCCACCAGATGCTCCTTGAAAACCCTATGGGGCAGTTCTACTCTATCCTGTAGGGTCGCTATGAGTCAGAACTGACTTGACGGCAATGGGTTGGGTTTTGGTATCCATCAAGAATTTCCTAAAATTACGAAGGAAAGAGTAACGAGAAAAACTAGAGCTTTTCCCCACTTGACACCATCGCCCTAGTTGGTTTCTAGGTTGGGATCCAGAAACATCATCTCCTCTTCTGCTGCTCAGGCTTCCCTCACAGCCATGCAGTCCTTTTTCTAGTGTAAGTTGCTCTTCTCCCTGAGAAGTCTGGCCTCTGGTTATTTGTCTTTTTTTGCAGGGTGAGGTCGCTACGTTTCCTTGGTAATGATTAACCCTGGACATGGAAACATCAAGAGTCATTTACTCAACAAAACCCCTGAGTTGTAGAGATAATCTTTTTCACCTCTACTATCAAGAATCAACTTCTTTCTCCCCCTGAAACTCAAAGTCAATCCTAAATACCTATTCAATAAATTGTTCCATTGCTTTCTGGCCTACAGACATAAAGATTTCAAAATGATCAGGTGACAATTTTAGCTTCATGGAAACTTTGCTGTTGACCAGTGATGTACCACAGTGGCGTGTGATGGAAGTGTGCAAAATAGGGTCCAATGTATAGAATTTAAAAATAATAATTAACTGCATTTTGGTGTGCTTTTTATTACCACGATGTACCAACAATTCTAAACAACATCACTAATAAAATAATCATCCATATTTTATCAGGAATGAACACTTCTACCAATATCCCCCACCAACACACCTTGGTATACTAGTCGCTGCCTGGTTGCAGCATCCACCCCAAAGGACCGGAATTCTTAATGTAGCTGGCTTCATTGCCACACCAATTCTTCAAGTGGGTCACTGGGACTAGTGGTTTCAGGGGCCACACATACTTTTAACTTTCTTGTTTTCTGAACTAATATATTTTAGTTGTGGAATAATAGCAACATATATTTGTTATTGGTTCAAGATATATTTCAGAACTGAAGGACAATGCTCAGTCATGCAAAGTATCACTCACAAACTAGTGACCTGGTTGCACTTGTAAGAGTGCATTGTAATGCTTCAGGATCCCATCTTCCAGATGAAGCAGTATAAAATAAAACCAGTGGGCCCTGAGGATATAAATCCATTGTCACACCTCCTTTCTTATAAGTTAATCCCTTGATCAAAGTTTTTTTTTTTTTTTTTTTTTTTTTAATGTAGTATCGAAGGCAGTGGGTTTGTTTTTTGAATATCCCAGGTCAATAAACTCTAGCAGTTTTATAGTTTGTTGCTGACAAGCTGTATAAGAAGGCAAACCTAAATAAAGAATAAACATCAAGCCCAGTAGGGAACAGTTATTGCTCCTTCCAGGTAGCAGAGGTCCAATAAAATAAAAACTTGACACCAAGAGCTTATTGGTCTTCTTAAGGGATGGTGCCATAGCAAAGCCTCAGCATCAGACTCTGCTACTGACAGACGTGAAGGCTCTGTGTGGGCTCCCTTGCATGAAAGATGGTTTAGCTACTGTCACAACTGAAAATGGCACACCTGATGGGCACTGAGAAGTGATAAAAAGATCAACAGGATTTGTGCTAACTCTTTTAGACCACCCTCAAACCTCATTCCCAGACCTTTGTGCTTTGGGGCCCCTGACAATCCAGTCTGCCCAATTGCTACTAAAAAAACCAAACCTGGTACTGTAGAGTCGATTCTGACTTACAGCGACCCTATAGGAAAGAGAAGAATTGCCCCACAGGGTTTCCAAGGAGCAGCTGGCTAATTTGAACTGCTAATCATTTCGGTTAGCAGCCAAACTCTTAAATACTGTGCCACCAGGGCTCCAAGTTGCTACTGTTGAGGAATATACATATTCCTCTCTCTCTGTATATATATATATATATATATATATATATATATAGCCAAATGATGTCCCAAGGTCAGACACTGAGCCTCTACTATGGCCAAGTAGCCTATCAGGAGCTGGTTTTCAAAGGAAGCTCCTAATAGCATCATGACTTTGAATCACACCTTGGCGTATGTTCATCTGACTACAACTCTCCTACTGAGGCTTGCCAGAGAGTCCACTCACTGTCCTTATTGCCTTTTAGACTTCTAGCATCTTCTGGATCATGTGGCTTGAATTGCAACCACTTGAACTTCAGTCTGAATGTGCTACAGAACTTTCTTTTACTCTGGGCTCCATTCAAAATTGCAGCTTTATGATTCACTCAATATACGTGGTGAAGTAGCATTCTGAAGTGAATTATATTTTTCCTTCAAAATACAAAGAGCTCAAAAAGATCCGTGGTAAGCTTTGCAAGATGAAATGATTATTCATTGCATTGGAAGGAGTGTTCTAGCATAGATAGAACAGAGGAGGCAAACTTTCTGTGTAAAGGGCCAGTTAGTATTTATGGTAGGCTTTGTGGGCCAGACTGTCTCTGTCACAACTATTCAACTTTATATTGTAAGAGGAGGAGAGTTAACTTAGCCTGGGGGCAGTGCTGTAAATCTATATTACTATCCAGAGTGCTCCTTAGAAGCAAGAATGGTGAGACTTTGTCTCACTTACTTTGGACATGTTATCAGGAAGGACCAATCCCTGGAGAAGGACATCACGCTTGGTAAAGAAGAGGCTCGATGAAAAAGAGGAAGATCCTCAATGAGATGGACCAACACAATGCCTGTAACAACAGGCTCAGACATGGCAGTGATTGTGAGGATGGTGCGGGACCAGGCAGTGTTTCATTCTGTTGTATATAGGGTTGCTATGAGTCAGAACTGACTAAACAGTACCTAACAACAACACCCATCATTTTGATTCTTCTTTCTTATGTAAATTAAAAAGAACACATTTTCCAAATTAATACCAAATTACAGGGTCTGAATTGATGTATTTTTTATAAAATAGATTATAAATAGATATTTCTATAAAGAAGCTATCACATTTGGACAGCAGATAACATTGGAGCTATCACTTGGCTAAATTTAGTGTCCGCGTTATCTGTTTACGATTCTTCTGTTTTCTGCAGGGACCAAAACTATAAATTAAGTGAAAATATGACGATGACTACACTCTTGCACCCTTTAAGTCTTTGAACGTGGCACTGATCTTTGCTATTTCACCCAGTTATTAGCTCCCAGTTCCAGAAGTCAAACCTGCACAAGATGACTGGGTTCTCTGCTCAGAATGAAATCAAGATGTCAGACTGCTGCATTCTCCACTGAAGTTTGACAGCCTTTTCCAAACTCATCCTGTTATTGGCAGAATTCACTTCCTTTTGGGGAGCTTGCTGAATTTTCCATTTTCATGCTGGTGTAATCTCAGAGGCTACTATTAGGTCATTACCTCACGGCCCTCTTCATCTTCAAGCCAGCAAGACAGTGTCAAATCCTTCTGATGCTTTGATTCTCTAACTCCCCCTTCTGTGTACAGCTGGAGAAAACTAGGTGTATTAAAGGGCTCACATGATAAGTCATGCTTACCCAGGTAAATCTCATATTTGCCATGTCATGTAACAAGTCATAATAGTCTTATCTCATATTCACAGATACCACCCAAAGGGGGAAGGGATTATGCAAGAAAGAGGGTAATTGTAGATTATGCTAAATTCTGCCTATCACAATGCCTAATTAAAATAGAATATGTTAAAATATCTAAGAGTAAACTTAAGATATTTGTAGTAGTTGTATAAAAAAACATTAAAATGTTACTGAGTGATGTAGAAAGAAGATTTAAACAAAAGGAAGTGACTATCTTTAACTATTCTACACATAAAATAAATCTACCAAAAATCAGTTGCCATTGAATTGATTCCAACTCATGATAACTCCGTATGTTGCAAAAGTAAAACTGTGCTCCATAGAGTTTTCATAGCTGTGACCTTTCAGAGACAGATTACTCAGGCTTTCTTCCAAGGTTCCTTTGGGTGGGGCTTGAACTATCAACCTTTTGGTTAGTAGCCTATTGTTTAACTGTTTGTCTAAACAGTTTCTGACCAAAAAAAAATAAACCTTTCTTTTTCCTTACCCATTCCCATTGAGTTGATTCTGACTCATGGTGAACCCACGTATGTCAGAGAATAACTGTACTCCATAGGGTTTTCACTGGAAGATTTTCCAGAAGTAGACTGTCAGGTCTTTCTTCAGAGGTCCTTTGGCTGAACTTGAACTTTTTGTTAGTAGCTAAATGAACTTCCAACTTTTTGTTAGTAGCTAAATGAAAACATTAAAAAATTGTATTGATTATTGCTTTGCCATTTGACAAAATAAGTTCTTCCATATTGCATACCTTTCACAAAAATAATGTCTAGGTAAATCAAAAATACCAATGTCAATAATAAAATAACAGAACTGCCATAAGGCAGAAGAAATTTCTGATGATCCACTTGCAAAAATCAGCCAATGGAAGCAATAAAATGACAAATAACCCAATTAAAAAATCGGCAGGACTTCCGGCAACATGGCGCTCTAGGCAGAAGCACCATGCCGTCCCTCCACAGCAAAGATCCGAAAAACTAAGCCAAACAGAGAAAACAGCAATCCTGAAATCCTAAACATTAAATGAAGAGATAAAGAACTCAGCCAAGCACCAAAAAGAATAAGAAACTGACAGAGAACAGAAAGCGAGGAGACATACATGGAGTAGTCCCCTATCAGCTAATGCAGCATGGATCCAGCGAATAGGGGGTACAAGAAAGCAGCTTCACAGAGCTTCCAGCAGGAGACAGAACAACCGCTAAACAGCGATATACACTTTCCCACCCCCCACCCTTCTTCACCCCCGCCTGGCCTCCTCTACTTTCCCACGGCCACAGTCTTTTGGCCAGGAAGCACCAGCTGCTTGGACTCCACCCACCCGCACTGGCCGACTCCCTGAGTGCCATTTGTTGGCTGCTGGTGTTGCTTTTTTCTGCTTCTTTTGATTTCTTCCTTTCCTCTCACCACCTCCCCCTCCTTTTGCCCAAATACTTGGCTCTGTACACCATGTTTGCTTCTTTCTGGAGCTCCATTCAAGTGAGGAACTGCTTTCTGGTCCGTGCTGCCATGCTGGTGGGATCCTGGGGCTTTTTTTTTGTTTGTTCATTTTCAATTGTTTGTTTGTTTTCTTTTTCTTTTCTCAAGTTGGGAGCCCATTCTGGCCAGGTGGTGCTGTGCGGCTTGGGACCTACCCCCTCAGCTTGCACAGACGTTCAGAGGGATCCCTGAGAGCATTTCTTTTCTCGTGGGGTTTTTTGTTTGTTTGTTTGTTTTTGGGGGGTTTTTTCTTGTTTTTTTTTTTTTTTTTTAATTTGTTTTCTTTTCTTTTCCCTCTTTCTCCCTTTTTGTCTTTCTTCATTACTCAGTTTCTTGTCTCTCTATACCTTGCTTCTCTTCCTGTCCCCTGGATACCTGGCACTGAATACCTCTATGCCTCCTAGCCAGGCTGTACTTCAATACCTGGGAACAACTTCCCCAGACCTCGTAGCTGCACCAGTGGGATCCTGGGAGCTTTCTGTTCTTTTCTCTTTATAATTTTTATTTATTCATACTTTCCTTTTTTTTTCTTCTTCTTCCCCTTTTTGTTTTTCTCCATTTCATAGTCTCTCATCTATCCACTCCAATGGCAAGCTCCCCTAGCACTCTTTTTTGTTTGTTTGTATATTTTTGGCTCCTGTTCCTCTCTCCCATACCCATCTTAGCTCCACACATCACTATCTACCCCCTCCATCCTGCCTACCTGCACCGAGTGTTTAACATCACACCACCAAGCAGCAAAAGCATGGCTTACCGGAATCTGCCCTGCACTGATTACCGGCCTGCCCAGGTAGCTGTAGTAAGTGCCAAAAACAACCTGTCTCAGCAACTCCTCTTCAGCTAGACCTGCCCTGCTGTACCACACCCGAGCAACTGACCCTGCCAATTGGAGGAGGAGGCGAAAAGTATCATGCCCACAGACAAGCAAACAACAAAGAGCACACAGCCAGCCTGCTCAGACATAGCCAAATTGAAAACAAAAAAGGACAAAACAAACAAATCTACAATCAATAAACAAGAAAAATAACTACTGAATGCCCCAAAGACAGCAGACGATATCACAACATTTACAAAAAACAGGACAGGATGGTTCCAGTAGGCTTCAAAAATAAAAAACCAGATGACTTTCCAGTAGAACAAAATGCACTAGAAGTACCTGATAGGGAATTCAAATCTCTAATACTCAGAATTATCCAAGAGTGGAAGCAAAAAGCAAACAAAAAGGAGGAAAAAAATAGACAAATTCATGGAAAAGGCAGAGAAATTCATGGAAAATACAGACCAAAAAAATGGAAGAATTCAGGAAAATAATGCAGAAACAAAATGCCAATATAAATTCACAACTAGAAATTATACAAAAACAAAAATTAGAAATCCAAAAGATAAACAACAAGATTTCAGAAATGAACAGTGGCATAGAAGGGCTGAGGAGCAGATTTGAAATGGTGGAAGACAAGATCATCAGAATTGAAGACAAATACGTGGATACAATTCTGTTTGAGGAAAAATCAGAAAAAAAGAACGAAGAAAAATGAAGAGACCCTGAGAATCATGTGGGATACAATCAAAAGCAAAACTCTGCGAGTGATCAGAGTTCCAGAACAGGGGAATCATTGAGAATTGCTAACAGAAAACTTCCCCAGTATCATGAAAGATGAAAATCTGACCATCCAAGAAGCTCAACAAACCCCATATAGGATAGACCCCAAAAGAAAATCACCAAGGCATATCATAATCACACTCACTAAAACCAAAGACAAACAAAGAATCCTGAGAGCAGCTC
>NW_004444025.1:8262999-8271212 GCF_000243295.1 Trichechus manatus latirostris
TCATGTAAAAGTTTACACACAAAAAGAAATAATCTCTGTTGGTTACAAGGGATGGGAGGAGTGGGGGGGGGGGCTAAATAGATAAGTGGTAACTTTGGTGAAGGGTAAGACAGTACACATTACTGGGGAAGCCGGCACAGCTTGTACAAGGAAAGGTCATGGAAGCCTCATAGACACTTACAAACTCCCTGAGGGACTGAATTGCTGGGCAGAGGGCTGTGAGGACCACCGTCTCGGGGAACATCTAGCTCAATTAGCATAACACAGTTTATAAAGACAATGTTCTACATTCTACCTCAGTGAGTAGCATCTGGGGTCTTAAAAGCCTGTGAGCAGCCATCTAAGATACTCCACTGGTCTCATTCCTCTGAGAGCAAGGGAGAATGAAGAGAATAAGATACAAGGAAAAGACTAGTCCAAAGGACTAATGGACCACAGCTACCAAGGCCTCCACCAGGCTGAGTGAGTACAGCTAGATGGTGCCTGGCTACCACCACTGACCGCTCTGACTTGGATCACAATACAGGGTCCTGGACAGAGCTGGAAAAGGATGTAGAAGAGAATTCTAACTCACAAAAAAAGACCAGATTTACTGGCCTGACAGACTGGAGAAATCCCGAGAGTATGGCCCCCCGACACCCTTTCAGCTCAGTGGTGAAGCCCCTCCTGAAGTTCACCTTTCAGCCGTGGATTGGACAGCCTCATAAAACAAAACAGGACTAATGAGGCACACCAGTTCAGGGACAAGGACTAGAAAGCAAGAGGGGACAGGAAAGCTGGTGATAGGGAACCCAAGTTTGAGAAGGGATAGTGTTGACATGTCATGGAGTTGTTAACAATTGTCATAGGGCAATATGTGTACTAACTGTTTAATGAGCAACTATTTCTTCTGCAAACCTTTATCTAAGGTACAAAAAAAAAAAGAAATTATCTATCTGAGATCAAATTAACAACAGCAACTCAAAAGGTTTGATGAGAAGCCTAGGGGATAGTGAGTTGAAGATAATGGTGATAGAATAACTTGGAAAAGGACAGTGAGAATAGCAGCACAATTGGAAGAATATAATCGATGTCACTGAATTGTACATGTGGAAACTTTCAAAATGGTGTAACTTTGGCTATGTATATTTTCACCCAAAGAAACGTCCTCAAGGTCAAGAAGGGAGAGTGTTGACATGTCATGGGGTTGTTAACCAATGTCATAAAATAATATGTGTACTGACTGTTTAATGAGAAACTGTTAGTTCTGCAAACCTTCATCTAAAATACAATAAAAAAAAATTTAAAAAAAATGGGCAAGGATATGAACCAACCCTTCACCAAAGAAGACATTCAGGTGGCTAACAGACACATGAGGAAATGCTCATGATCATTAGCCATTAGAGAAATGCAAATTGAAACTACAAGGAGATACCGTCTCACCCCAACAAGCTTGGCACTAATCCAAAAAACGCAAAATAATAAATGTTAAAAAGAGGTTGTGGAGAGATTGGAACACTTACGCACTGCTGGTGTGAATGGAAAATGGTACAACCACTTTGGAAAATGATTTGGTGCTTCCTTAAAAAGCTACAAATAGAAGTACCATACGATCCAGCAATCACACTCCTTGAAATATATCCTAGAAAAATAAGAGCCATCACACAAATAGACATATGCATATCCATGTTCATTGCAGCATTGTTCACAATAGCAAAAAGATGGAAACAACCTAGTGCCCATCAACAGACGAATGGAGAAACAAATTATGGTACATACACACAATGGAATACTATGCAACAATAAAGAATAATGATCAATCTCGAAACATCTCACAACTTGGATGAATCTGGAGGGCATTATACTGAGTGAAATTAGTCACAAAAAGACAAATATTGTATAAGACCACTATTATAAGAACTCAAGAAAAGGTTTAAACACGTAAGAGGGTGGAGAGGAATGGGGGGGGGAATTCACTCACTAGACAGTAGATAAGGATCAACTTCAGTGATGGGAAAGACAACACACAGTACAGGGGAAGTCAACACAACGGTACCACAGCAAAAGCTAAGAAGTTTCCTGAACACATCCAAACACTTTGAGAGACAGAGTAGCTGGGGCTGGGGCCCAGAGACCATAGTTTCAGAGGACATCTAGATCAATTGGCATAATAAAATTTATTAAGAAAATGTTCTGCATCTCACTTTGGTGAGTGGTGTCTGGGGTCTTAAAAGCTTGTGAGCCACCATCTAAGATGCATCAATTGGTCCCATCCCACTTGGAGCAAAAGTAGAATGAAGAAAACAAAAGACATGAGGAAAATATTAGCCCAAGAGACTAAAGGACCACATAAACTCGAGACTCCATCAGCCTGAGACAAGAAGAGCTAGATGGTGCCTGGTTACCACCACTGGCCACCCTGACAGGGAGCACAACAGAGAGTCTTGGACAGAGGAGGAGAAAAGTGTGGAGCAAAACTCAAATTCACGTAAAAAGACCAGACATAATGGCCTTACAGAGACTGAAGGAACTCCTGAAACTAAGGCTCCTGGAGGCTCTGTTAGCCCAGAACTGAAACCATTCCTAAAGCCCACTCTTCAGACAAGATTAGACAGGACTATAAAAAGAAAAACTAATACACGTGAGGAGCGTGCTTCTTAGTTCAATCAGATACGTGAGACAAATGGGTGGCTCCTGTCCAGAGGCAGGATGAGAAGGCAGGAAGAGACAGGAACTGGTTGAATGGACACAGGGAACTTGGAGTAGAAACAGGGAGTGTGCTGTCCCATCCTGGGGATTGCAACTAATGTCACAAAACAATATGTGTGTAAATTTTTGTCAGAGAAAAAAAAAACTGTTGAATATCCAAAAAAAGGAACACATGAAAGGCAGAATGGAATATTCCTCTGAGCCTTAGTAGACATTGAGTGGTTGCTGAACTTTGGCTAAAAATTCATTTGTTTACATTTTATCCATTTGTTCAACAAATTAAAAAAAAAAATTAGCCAATGAAAACCCTTTTGATCACTGCAGTCTAATTGACAACTGATCATAGGGTTAGTGCAGGACTGGGCAGTGTTTCTTTCCATTTTGCATGGGGTCACCATGAGTTGGGAGAGCTAACAATAGTAACAATGAAAAGGAAAAATTAGATAAATTGTTAGTAATCTTGGAATGGAGAAGCTTTCAAAAGTATGTAAAAAGAAAGTTCCTATTGAGTCAATTCCAACTATCTTAGGCTGGGTTCTCTAGAGAAGCAAGACTAGTGAAGTATGTGTGTGTGTATATATATATAGAGAGAGAAAGAGAGAGAGATTTATTTCAAGGAAATGGCTCACACAGCTGTAAAGTTTGGCAAGTCCCAAGTCCATGGGTCTGGGGTCAGGCTGGAAGCTTCTCCTGACTCATGTAGCATCAGGGGCTGAGAAACACAAGATGGGCAGTTCAGATGGCAGGCTGCTGGCTCATGGGCTGCAGAGGCTGATGAATTCCAAGACTGGCAGGCAATACGACAAGCCTCTGGCTCAAGTCCTAAGAACCAGATATCAGATGATGGTGAAACAGATGCAGGAACCAAAGGGAGCAAAAGCCAGTAAGCTTTGCCAGAATGTCCATATATATTGTCTGCAGGTCACACCCCTGAGGAAATTCTCCTTACAACTGATTGACTGATCACATCATGGTGGCGATTATATCACAAAATGGACCATAACTGCATCATTACATAACTTCGAAACCACTGAGAACTATGGCCCAGCCAAGTTGAGACACAATCTTAACCATCCCAGTCCAACACTTGTCAGCTTGGCACCTGTATGCATCTCCTGAAACAATATACAATCTCTAAATAAAGGCAGTTACAAAGCCATACTTGCACTTAACATCATGATGCAACTGACATGCATACAACCAAAAACACACTAGCCCCATTCACATCTTATATTTTGTAAGTGAAAAAAACAAACATAATTGATGCACACATACAAGGAAGAAATACTCATAGCAATTACAGTCCTCATTTCTACAACTGGTCACATGGTCGTAACTGGTATTTAGAACTACCTTCTTCCACCACCCGTTCCCTATTCCCATTGCCCTAAGCAAGCACCCCAGCTGGTCATGGTTCTTTGCTGGGTGGGGTTACTCAAATCTTCATTCCTCAAGGATGTGGGCCAAGAGTTGACATGTCAGAATTGAGTTACTTTAATTTTCCATTATCTTAAATTACAGGGCGTTGTAGTACTAAAAGATGTCCTTAGAGATCTCCTGTATTCCAGACATACTCTTCTTTACCTCCATTATGCAATATCAATCTGATTTTCCCTTGATAATCAAGATCAATCACAACAGCCAATACAGTAACTCCTTATTTGCCTGTTGATCCAGAGGCTTGAGGAGGCCAAAGTGGCCCAATGACATTCTTAACATGCACTTCAGTGGAATGATTGTTGTGTCTCCTGGTGGGATCATTCCTCCCTTTGGAACTAAGACATCTAGACCCACAGAGCATAGGGTTATGGGGACAGGGAGCAAAAACTTTGTGAGTGATTCCTGGACTCATGAATCTTGGCTATGGGAGAAATAGCACTATATATTGGATGCTGGTTTACAGCATGTACAGTCTCCTGAAGTACATTGCCCCAACCTGGCCAGGTATTGTCACCTAGCTAGTGCCATAATTGTGTCTTTAGCAGGTCATTCCATTGTTCTTTCAAGCCAACTGCTTCAGGATGATGGGGAACATGGTAAGAGCAGTGAATTCCATGAGCATGGGCCCACGGCCACACTTCATTTGCTGTGAAGTGAGTCCCTTGATCTGAGGCAATGCTGTGTGGCATACCATGAAGGTGGATAAGACATTCTGTAAGTCCACAGATGGTAGTTCTGGCAGAAGCATTGTAAGCATGGAATGCAAATCCATATCCAGAGTAAGTGCCTATTCCAGTAAGAACAAAACACTGCCCTTTGCTCAATGGAAGTAGTCCAACGTCAACACTCTGCCACCAAGTTGCTGGCTGATCCCCTTGAGGAACGGCACCATATTGGGGACTCAGTGTTGCTCTCTGCTGCTGGCAGATTGGGCACTTAGCAGTGGCTTTAGCCAAATCGGCCTTGGTGAGTGGAAGTCCATGTTGCTGAGCCCATGCATAAGCTCCATCCTTGACAACATGGCCACTTTGTTCTTGAGTCCAATGGGCAATGATGCGAGTGTCCAGGGAAAGAGGATGACTGGTTTCTATAGAATGCATCATCCTATCCACTTGACTGTTAAAATACTCTTCTGCCAAGGTCACCCTTTGGTGATCCATTCACATGAGACTAAAATATCTTCACTCCTCTGGCCCATTCAGAGAGGTCTGTCCACATACCTCTTCCCCATAAATCCTCGTCTCCAATTTTCTAATCATGTTCCTTCCAAGTCCCTGACCATCCAGCCAAACCATTGACCACAGCCCCTGGATCAGTATACAATTGCACATCTGGCCATTTCTCTTTCTAAGCAAAGTGAACATCTAGGCTCACTGCTTGAAATTTTGCCCATTGGGAAGATATCCCTTCACCACACTCCTTCAGGGAGGTCCCAGAAAGGGGCTACAGTGCTGTGGCTTTCTACTCCTGAGTGGTGCCTGTGTATCATGCGTAACCATCTGTAAACCAGGCACAATTTTCTCTTCTTCAGTCAACTGATCATAAGGAACTTCCAATATGTTCTTTCTACAAGGATTTTACAAAAGAAAGTCCACGATAATGCAAAGGCAGGGACTTTTAATTTACTTCCAAATTAAAATTATTTGCTTCTCAGATTTGGGCATTACAGAAACGTGCCTCCAAATAGGTAATACATACATACATACACATAATGGGAATTTTAATTGAATGTTTCAGTATGCATAATAAAATTAGTTTTGTAAATGGAAAAATTTAAAGTATTTAAGTACAAATTATACAAATTCCCTCGTATTTTTCCCAAATAGTAGTAGTAAACTGGTATATAATTGCACATATTCACATTAGTTGTCAAAACACCTCTGGCTGCATTTATTCAATTTGCAAGTGTAAGGGAAAGATTACGAAAAGAAGTAGCACACCACATTTGTAGAATGTATGCTGTGCCAGCTTTTTGCCATTTAATATTCAGTTCTTAACAGCAAAACTAAAATATATGGTGCTTATTGTTTTGTTGCAAAACGTAAATAACATGCTGTATCGTAATTGCTAGGAGTTGGGAGAAGGAAAATAACGATCAAAATGGAGCAATAATAGATGCATTGTTGTTTTCATTTTAAAGAACTTTGCTTATTTACTCCATCAAAGGACAGAACAAAAGGAGAGGAAAAAAATGTAGAGGGTATGAGGGTATAGAAGACCGTGAATAATGGTAAGAAACTTATACAGAATTAATTCAATCTCCAGAATTAATTTACTTAGGTCTGGCATTACTGCTTCTTAACCATTTTCTAAATTACAGCCTCCAAAATTAAAAATAAATTCAAAGGCACATATGTGGTAAAATAAGTGAGAAAAGAGAGTGCTCCCATATGATACTGGGTAACCATTGTAAAGTGAAGTATTTCTCATTAAAATATAATCAACTTATATGAATGATATTATCATATGCAAAGTGGTTAATTTTTTCATAATTCAAGAGTATACAAGTAAATAATTAATTTGTATTAACTCCATTTTATATGTTTATTTAATTATTATACAATTTTCTCTGCTCATTGTCTCTGATATTTTTCTAACCAAATGTTCTATTTAAACTATTTTATTATGTTTTTCTTTTGTCTGTTTCATTATCATAGAGAAAGTACTCAAACTGGGCATAATTTTTGCCATGTTTGAGGATGCAGATGGAATTTTGAAAGATTTAACAGTGAAGCACGTAATATATTTTAAAAAACAAATTTCTCATGTCCATACAGTTTACTGTAATTTTTTTTCTTATTTTCATATGTTTAATGTATATTTCTGGAAGGTGCCTTGTTGGAGGGATGGTTAAAGCGCTTGGCTGCTAACCAAAAGATTGGTAGTTTTAACCTAGGTGCCCATCAACGGACGAATGGATAAACAAATTACAGTATATTCACACAGTGGAATACTATGCAATGATAAAGAACATCGATGAATCCATGAGATGTCTTATAACATGGAGGAATCTGGAAGACATTATGTTAAGTGAATTTAGTCAACTGCAAAAGGACAAATATTACATAAGACCATTTTTAGAAGAATTCGAGAAAAGGTTTAAACACAGAAGAAAATATTCTTTTATGGTTATGAGGGTGGAGAGTGGGGAGAGGGGTATTCACTAGCTAGACAGTAGACAAGAATTATCTTGGGTGAAGGGAAGGACAGCACACACTACAGGGGAAGTCAGCACAACTGGACTAAACCAAAGCTAAGAAGTTTCCTGAGTACAATCAAACACTTTGAGGGACTGAGTAGCAGGGGTGGGGGCCTGGGGTCTATGGTTTCAGGGGACATCTAGGTCAATTGGTATAACAAAGTTTATTAAGAAAATGTTCTGCATCCCACTTTGGTGAGTGGCGTCTGGGGGTCTTAAAAGCTAGCAGGCAGCCATCTAAAATGCATCAATTGGTCCCAATCCACCTGAAGTAAAGGAGAATGAAGAACACCAAAGATATATGGAAAGTATAAGCCCAAGAGACAGAAAGGGCCACATAAACCAGAGACTCCATCAGCCTGAGATCAGAAGAACTAGATGGTGCCCAGCTACCACCAATGACTTCCCTGACAGGGAACACAACAGAGAGTCCCTGACAGAGCCGGAGAAAAGTGGGGTGCAGAACTCAAATTCTAGTTAAAAGACAAGACTCAGTGGTCTGACTGAGACTGGAGGGACCCCAGAAGACATGGTCCCCGGACTCTCTATCAGCCCAAAACTGAAACCATTCCCAAGGCCAACTCTTCAGACAAAGATTAGACTGCACTACGGGACATAAAATGATACTCGTGAAGAGTGTGCTTCTTAGCTCAAGTAGATACAGGAGACTAAATGGGCAGCTCCTGTTCGGAGGCGAGATGAGAAGGCAGAGAGGGTCAGGAGCTGGTTGAACAGACACAGGAAACCTGGAGTGGAAAGGAGTGTGCTGTCACAGCATAGGGAGAGCAACTAGGGTCACTTAACAATGTATGTATAAATGTTTTTATGAGAGAATAACTCGAATTGTAACTTTCACTAAAGCACAACAATTAAAAAAAAAAAAAAA
>NW_004444025.1:8279418-8313714 GCF_000243295.1 Trichechus manatus latirostris
GCATGTGTGTTACTGTTACATGAGAAACTATCTGTTCTGTAAGCCTTCACCTGAAGTACAATAAAATATTAAAAAAAAAAAAAAAAAAAAGATTGGTGGTTTGAACCTATTAGCTGCTCCACAGGACAAAGATGTGGCAGTCTGCTTCAGTAAAGATTTACAGCTTTGGAAACCCTATGGGGAAGTTCTACTTGTTCCTTCCGGGTCGCTATGAGTTGGAAGCGACTCAACGGCAGTGGGTTTGATCTTTGGTGGGGGTAGTGGTTTAATGTATATTTGTAGGTATATGAATAAGTATAGAATGATAGCGTGTATTCAATTAATAAACATGAAGTCATAGACTTTTTGACCCAGAAGAGACCTTAGAGATCATAGAATGATTTTCCAAATGATTATTACGTCCTTTTCTGCAAGAACGTGCTAAATCATATTATGTAGTAACATGATGTATTTTAATGGAATAAGCTAAGCACTACACATTTTGAAGCATAATTTCTCTCTCTCTCTTTTTTTCCCTCCTCGCTCATGCATGCACACATAAACACTGTTCTCTTATAAATTCTCTTATAAAATTCTTCAGTACCAGTATGTTGGCTGGCCATTTACCTCCTTCTCCAGCTAGAACGAAACAGGTCAGCCCCTTGACAGCCCAAGCAGTGACCCAGTTGTCGCCTGGGCATCAAAGTAGTAATTTATCAACTAGAATCACATTGCCCAGTTGTTTAACTTTTCTTTCTCCATAGGTGTTAATGCTCTTAGATTTTTAACACAGTGGAAAGTATAACCTCTAATTTCTGCTTCATTAACACAGTAATTCTATCGGATGGCCTTCCTGTGTACTTGGTAGCTACTGTGTATCATTTATTCTAATTGTGTTGACAATGTGTGCTGAACTGCCCTCACAGCTATAGTGACCTGCGTTAAGTTGTATTGTAAGAGATTATCCCGAAGTTAAAAAAAGACTCATGAAAATTGCACAAACATGGGACCAGGTGACATGTATTTGCTAAGAGCCACTCAACGTTAGATACGAGAGAATATAAGTCACGATTTGTTTAAATTGCTTTGTTAATGTTACAAACACTGTATGACAACCTAGTCTGCGTTAAAAGAGTGGTTGGCCTTGCTTATGGAATTTTCTAGGTAAAAACAGGTCCTGTGTTAAGCCCCCGATTCCTCTGGCGTTTAGCCTCTTAGTATCTCAGTCATTCTCCACAAGTAGGGCAAGAAGTGGGTACGGAGGAGAGAAAGAAGAAAAGTCCGGGCTTTAGGGTAGAATATCTGAAAAACCATCAGACTTCGGATTTAAATTTTTCCTGCTTTGAACTATACTAAAACAATCTCTCGTCATCATGGTATTTGAGTTCCAATTTTTAATTTAATTTAATTTAATTTAATTTGCAGAGAATCAAAGAAGCAGGAGATGGAAATGAAGAAAAATTCATGTTGCCACATAAGTTAATTTTTAAACTATATAACCTTGTTTATTTTATTTAATACTACCACACTAGACTGAATTTTTTAAAAAAAATTCTGTCTCATAATTGAATTTCTTTAAAAAATTACATATTGTATCAACATATTTGTATTATGTGGAAAATATATATCTTTGTCAAACTGACTGGAGGTTTTGCTGAACTGGTCCAATATAAACATATTTATTGTGTGTTAATATATGTAAAATACACAGCCGAAGAAGGGTGTGACTTGTTATAATAAAGTTTGTATTGGGGGTCAAATTTATGGACTGCATTGGAGAAAGAGTGTAGTGGAAAATAAGAAGAATTAAGTAACTATTTTGAAGATTAAGAGTGTATTATGTAGTCAAGCCTGCAGATCAAAGGATATTGAGGCTTTTATCTAAATTATGCTTTATTAACAGTGATATACTGGAAGGGGGGACCTCTGTTTATCTAGCTCACTTGATGTCATTGCTTTTATGAACCACTCACAACACTCTCCCCACATATAGAAGATTTTTTAATGCTTCAGATATTCCAGCAAATGCATGCATAAGAAATGGAAGACCTAGGTCAAAAAGTAATAATTAAACATGTACGATAAGCATGTAAAATACTTCTTGACTGTTCTTTGTATCGAGGGCTATAAAACTCTTTTCATTAATTCTTCGTAAAATTAGTTTAAATAAATATTGTTTATTTCATTGCCTTTTGTTTGCCTTTTTTAGTAAATGGTACATGAAACTGTGAAGAACATACTTTTGTGTTTCCCGAAAATAATAATTTTAAAGAAAGAAACATTGAACATGGAAAATGCATAATTTTTCCCCTGTATTCTGCAAGTTTTGATCATAAAATGAAGTGTTGTATAAAATGTTGCTTACATTGCTTATAAATCATTCTATTTAGGCAGATCCATGAGGCCCTTACTTGGGTTCATATATTTGAACATTATATATTAAATTTATAAGTTGTCAGCTATGCTCATATTTAATAGTTGCAAAATATTAATAAAGAGGTTCAATAATTTGTTGGTCCAAGTATATTACCAATGACCTATATATCGTGCATCAGTTCTCTCCCCTTCTGTACGTTTGACACAGTACGCAGTGGCCAGTATTATCAATGATGTGTGAATGTTCACCGTCAACTCACTGATGTTCCAAAATTTTCGTCCTATGATGAATCAGCAAGCTCTGTCCTAAGAACCACTATCACTCTAACGGTTACCAGCTAATTCTCTGAAAAATACAGAAGATTGGCTAGATTAAGAATAAGGCAAATGCAAGAAACAAAGCAAATTAAAGCAACAAACGAAAACCTTAACTTTCTGTATTAAAGAACAATTGTAAAACGTGCAGCCAGATTGATCTGAAATGATTCACACATAATTTTTCTTATCTCTTGGGAGCCACAAAACGTTTTGTTCTTTCAGGTAATGACATTTTTGAAAAGGAGAGTCTGTGACTGTAAATTAAATAAATTTCTCAAATTATTTGCCACCATAGCTTGCTTTCTGTATTCTAAGGTAAGGCACCAACATTAAGGGATATCATTCATTAAAATACAGACTGTATCAAGTAACAATTTCAATACCTTTCCAACTGATCAAAACATATATCATTTAGAAGCTCTGATATCCAGATAAATGGTGGCATCAACTGAGTTGATATAATTTCATCTAAAGTCAATAAACATGATTTAAAAGTCAGCCTGCATTAGCAATAGTGTGATTTTTATCATGCTCATTGAAATACTGAAAATAGTTTGAGACCGTCTATTACTCTGCTAATTGAACTCTGGGAACCTGAAGGCTCCAGCCTGGAAATCGCTAGGATTAGAGTCATCTGCCTGTATAAACAGATTCATATATTTAAGCTCTCTTATTCATTCCCTGTTGCTTTTAAATAATTCTCTAATCGATGGCACCAATTATAGCAGACATAAAAACAAACTACATGTTTTCAAGGATAAAAAAGAAGGTTGGAAGGCATTTACAGGATAAGAAGGCAGACTTTAGATTTATAAATTATTGTCTTTTTCCTCATTCAAATCACCACTTTTGGTTATATCCTGAAGGGGAACCACCCTTTCACCTTAATTTCTTCTGTTGCCCTTCTTCATTACATCGTTGGTCGTTTTTATCAGTAACAACTCTATTGATGTATAATATACATACCACAAAATGCATTCATTTTAAATGCACCATTCATTGATTATCAGTAAAGTTTCAGAATTATGCAATGATCACGACAATCCAGTTTTAAAACTTTTCCATCTCTTCAAAGAGATCCCGTCTGTCCATTTGCAGATAATACTTATTCCCCCTCTCAAACCCAGGAAACCACTAATATACTCTTTATGTCTAGAGACAGATTTTCCTTATAAATGGACAATTCAATATATGGTCTTTCGAGTCTGACTTCTTTATATATTTTTTTTTCCCCACTGATGTCTAGTCAATTGTAACTCATAGTGACCCCACAGACTTTCCAAGTCTGTAAATCCCTATGGAAGCTAACTCCCACATCTTTCTCCCACAGAGCTGCTGGTGGTTTCAAACAGCCTACCTTTCACTTAGCAACTGATCACTTTAATCACTGCGCCACCAGGGCTCTTTATATTAACGTTTTTTGAAAACTCCTTCCTGTTTATCATTTTCCAGTAGTGTATTCCCTTTTTTATGGCTTAGCAGTGTTCTATTGAACCATATTTTATTTATCGATGGAAATGAAGGCTGTTTCCAGCTCTGGGCTAGTATGAATCATACTGTTATGAACATGCGTGTATCTGTGTAGACACGTTTTCATCTTCCTTCAGTAGATATCTAGCAGTGGGATCACTGAGTCATATGATATATTCATGTTCTACTTTTTATAAAACTGCCAAATCAATTTCCAAAGCGGCTGCACCATTTTATAGTCCCACCAGGAATGTACGAGGGTTTCAATTTCTCTCCATCCTCCCCAATGTTACTGTCTATTACGTTTCAGTGGGTAAAACGTAGTGTATGGCTGTGGTTTTACTTTGCGTTTTCCTAATTACTAATGATGTTCACCTTATTTTCATGTGTTTATTACCAAACCAAAACACCCACTGCCATTGAGCCAATTCCGACTCACAGTGACCCTATAGCAAACCTATAGGACAGAGTAGAACGTCCCTGTTGGGTTTCCAAGGAGTAGGCTGGTCCATTTGTGCTGACAACCTTTTGGTTAGCGGCCAAGCTCTTAACCACTGTGCCAGCCTGTGCTTGTTAGCCATTCATACGTTTTCTTTGGCGAAATGCCTACTCAAATCTTTAGCTCATTTTTTAATTGAATTATTTGTCTTCTTCCTATAAATATTCTAAATACAAATATTTTACCAAATATATGATTTGCAAGGAGCCCTAGTGGCCCAGTGGTTCAGAACCATTTCCTCCAGTCTGTGGCTTGTCTTTTTTATTTCCTTTATGGTGCCTTTTGAAACACAAAAATTTTTAAGATGTAATAGAGTGACATGTATCCCTTTTAAAATACATCAGACTTTAACATATTAGATTCAGAAATCCTAGTACTTACAATAATCTATTGGAAAATAAATACTGTTTACCACTTAATACAAGTGATAGAGAAACTTAGTCGGGGCTTTTTTTTTTTTTTTCTTTTTCTTTTTTCTAAAGAAAAGCTATTAGACAAGGCTTCGTGAAAGAAAGTGAATGCTGAGCTAGTTTCTATAGAGTTATGTAACACTGCTAGTTATCATCTTATATTTATCCTCTGAATTTGGTGCATATATAAGTTGGTAGTTTTATAAAATTATACTTGGTAGTTTTACAAAATCCCCAAACTTGTATATATAGTTTCTGTGTGTGTGTTTTTGCCAGGATTACAGAAAAAAATATCTTATTTCAATATTATAGATTTATTTAAGAATACATATATCATTAACTCTGCAAATATTTAAGTATTGTTGAGCACCTACTGTGAGACCGATGTTCTCTGTAGCACTAGAGATTCACCAGTGAATAGGACAAATAATTTTATTTATGAAATGTAAATTTTAATCTGGGGGCATGTGAAATGAATGATAAATTCAGTGCTGAGAAGAAAAACAGTGAAGGGTAATATGACGGGGAGTAATAGAAATGAGCAGAATGGTGGGCAGGGGTTGGGAAAACTTTGGTATTGACAGTAATTTGAAAAAATAATGCCTTAATCATTTAACACTTGAGAAGAGACCTGCATTATAGGAATAGCAAGCCATCTGGAGAGCTGAAGAAAGAGTATCAGTGAATAGCGAGGAAAGGCTCTGAGGTGGGAAACATTTATCATATCTGAGGAGAAGCAAGAAAGGTAGTGTGCCTGCCAAATTGTTTATGAAAGGAAAAGTGACCGAAAATGAGATTTGAGAAACTGACAGGGACTAAGCTATATCAAACCCTGAGTACAATGATATAGTGCTTGGACTTTTAACTCGGTGTGATAGGAATCATTGGGAAATTTAGAAATTTTAGTGAAGTAATCTGACTGGAAAAATAAATATTTGGTCATATTAGTGAATTTCAGAACCTTGAAATTTTAGAACTGTGCTATCCAATATGGCAGTCACATGGGCTATTGAGGACTTATAATGACAGAGTCTGAATTAAGTTATTTTGTAAAGATTAAATAAAAGCAGTAAACCAGCTGCCATCCAGTCAGTTCCGACTCATGAAGACCCCGTATGTGTTAGAGTAGAACTATGCTCCATAGGGTTTTCAACGGCTGATTTTTCAGAAGTAGATCACCAAGACTTTTTTCCAAGGTTCTTCTGTATGGACTCAAACATCCAACCTTTCAGTTAGCAGCTAAGTATGTCAACTGTCTGCACTCTGAACTTTGAAGATTTAGTTTGAACAATAATAAGTAAAATATCACATCAATAAATTTCATAACTGATTACATATTAAAATCACTATAATTTGGATATATTTGGTTAAATAAAATATGTTATTAGAACCCATTTTACAGTTTCATTTTTTAATATGGTTACTACAAATGAAAATAATATATGTAGCTCACATTACATTTCTACTGTACAGAAAGAACATGTAACTCTAATAGGTACTTTGGTGCCAGGTTATATGCTAAGCCCCTATGTGCATGATGGCATTTATTTCCCATGGAATTCTCGTACATTGTCTCTTGATTAGTAAAAGGCATCAACCAAATTACCATGTTTATGATTGTATTCCAAGTGAAAAAAGAGAACATATCAAATGAGAAAGACTTTAGCCCTATGATCACACCAGGGTACTAAAAAAAGAAAGAGCAGATGCCGATGCACTATGACCAGGTTAAAAATCAAATTGAAAACCTTTGGTTTACAGGTGGCAATCAAAATGACTCAGCTTTAGGGAGGAGAAATAGTACAGATGCTGAAAATAAAGCTGAGGTTGTAACATGGGGAGTCAGCAGAGGCAGGGAAGGTCAGGCAAGTTTTGAAGGTCAGGGTAAGTTGGAATAGAGATTTATAACTAATGCATTAGTGAGAAGGCAGCTGTTTTATGTTCTCTTTAAAAAGACCCAGAGCACAGAAGTTTATGCTTGCTTCATTTTCAAAAGAACTCACAAGAATAGCTGGCTGCTGGTTCGGATATGCTTGGGAAGTACCAGGGAGTTTTTATCATATTTGTCTAAGCTCATTGGGGACCGGCAGCAAAATCAATGGAGTTAAAAAAAAAAAGAATTGAATAGGCTGTGGCCACAGGACCTGCATGCATACTACGTAAAATAACCAATGTTATAACATATGATGGCAGTTTATGTTAAGTTCTAAGATTTCCATTTTCATAATACCCCATCTACCATTCCAGTATCCTTACATCCCATCTATATAGAAGATTTTCATGACGAGAAATATTGGTACAAGAGCAAATAAAAAATTAACTCCATACATTTAAAGTAATAAACTCCCTGTGGTTAAGATATCTCTTATATTAATATTTTTATGCCCAAATCCATTGTATTAAGTATATTGATTAAAATTGCAAGTTGCATGCTGAAGAAATAGATTTTTCTTCTTTAATTAATGGAAAAGAAATAAGTAGCAAAATGCATTTCTTAGAAAAAAAAACTTTTTAAAATTACCATAATGTTCAATTTTATCCCCTTCCAAATAATCACAGCAACTTTGAGCTACTAGGGTAACTTGGATTAATCTGATAGGAGAAGTTAAGTAATATTTTGCTTAAAAATCTTAAGTTCAAATTAAATAAGCGTAAAAAAAATACACGGCTAGGGCTTCCTTATTTCGCTAAATAAAAGTTTATTTACCTTTTCTTTCCCATGTTAGCTTCCTGTCCAAAAAACCTGTGACTCTGACTTCGCTCTAACATGCTTAGACTCAGTCAGCTTCCCCTCCCCAACAGAACTGTCTCCCAAGACCCCAGCGGTTTTGACTTAGCACTTGTAAAATTGACTCAGCATAATTTCTACTTCAAAATGTGAGTTGATTTAACATAAACTATAATATAATAAAAATAATAAAGATACATTTTAAAATATAGCAGGAGCTGGTTTTATATATATGTCTATGCGCGCGCGTGTGTGTGTATGCATACATGTGTATATGCTGTTGTTGTTAAGTACCATCCAGTCGGTTTCGACTCATAGCGACCCTACGTACAACACAATGAAACACTGCCTGGTCCTATGACACGCTCGCAATCATTGTTATGCTTCAGTCCATTGTTGCAGCCACTGTGTCAGTACCTCCCTTTAAGGATCTTACTCTTTTTTTCGCCGACCATCTGGTTTACCAAGCATGATGTCTTTCTGCAGAGATTTGTCCCTTCAGATAACGTGTCCAAAGTATGTGAGCCGTAGTCATACTATCCTTGATACTAATGAGCATTCTGGGTATACTTCTTTCAAGACAATTTGTTCTTTCCTCTTGCAGTCCATGGTATATTCAATATTCTTTGCCAACACCCTAATTCAAAGGCATCAATTCTTCTTTGGTTTTCCTTATTCATTGTCCAGCTTTCACATACGTATGAGGAGATTGAAAATAGCATGGCTTGGGTCAGGCACGCTTTAGTCCTTAAAGTGATATCTTTGCTTTTGAACACTTGAAAGAGGTCTTTTGCAATAGATTTGCACAATGCAATACGTTGTTTGATTTCCTGACAGCTCCATGGGCTTTGGTTGTGGATCCAAGTAAAATGAAATCCTTGACAGCTTCACTCTTTTCTCCATTTATCATGACGTTGCTTATTTGTCTGGTTGTGAGGATTTTCGTTTTCTTTATGTTGAGGGGTAATCCATACTGAAGACTGGGGGCTTTGCTCTTCATCAGTAAATGCTTCAAGTCCTCTTCACTCTCAGCAAGCATGATTGTGCCATCTGCAAATCACAGATTGTTAATGAGTCTTCCTCCAATCCTGATGTCATGTTCTTCTTCAAACATTCCAGCTTCTCAGATTATTTGCTCAGCATACAGATTGAATAAGTATGGTGAAAGGATACAACCCTGACACACACCTTTTTTGACATTAAACCATGCAGTATCCCCTTGTTCTGTTCAAATAACTGCCTCTTGGTCTATGTACAGGTTCCTCATGAGCACAATTAAGTGTTCTGGAATTTCCATTTCTATCTTTCTGTTATTCTGTGCTGTCAGCCATGATCCATCTGACATCAGCAATAATATCCTTTGTTCCAGGTCTTCTTCTGAATCTGACCTGAATTTCTGGCAGTTCCCTGTAGATGTACTGCTGTAACTGCTTTTGAATGATCTTCAACAAAATTTTACTTGTGTGTGATGTTAATAATATTGTTTAATAATTGCAGCATTCTGTTGGATTACCTTTCTTTGGAATGAGTACAAATACGGGTACAAATAGAGATCCATATATGTAGTATACATGGACGCACATATATGTATATATATATATATGTATGTATGTATGTATTTATGTATATGTGGTGCAATGGTTAAGTGCTCAGCTGCTAACCAAAAGGTCAGCAGTTTGAATCCACTAGCTGCTCTGTGGGAGAAAGATCTGGCCATCTGCTCCTGTATAGATTAATTACAGCCTTACAGCTTTGGAAACCATATGGGGCAGTTTTACTCTGTCCTATAGGGTTCCTATGAGTTGGAATTAACTTGATGGCCCTCAACAATAGCATATATATATATATATATATTCATTCTCAATACTTGATATTTCTGGATAGCTTTTATATGAAAGCCCTTTAAATTATTCCTCAAAATACCCCACCACTCACATATATCTCTTCTGCCAGTATGCTACTTGTTGAATGTTAACACAAGCAATGCCGAAGGGGAACTAAGTATGGATAGTTTCTTACAAATCAAAGTCAATTAATGCTCAGTCAGGTGCATATGTGGTTGTTGTTTTTGTTCGGTGTTGTCAAGTTGGTTCTGATTCATAGTGGCTCTATGTACAACAGAACGAAACACTGCCTGGTCCTGCACCATGCCCACGATCGTTGTCATGCTTGAGCCCATTGTTTCAACCACTATGTCCATCCATCTCATTGAGGGTCTTCCTCTTTTTTGCTGACCCTGTACTTTACCAAGCAGGATGTCCTTCTCCAGGGACTGATCTCTCCTGACAACAAGTCCAAAGTATGTAAGACATAGTCTCGCCATCCTCTCTTCCAAGTACCACTCTGGCTGCACTTCTTTCAAGACAGATTTGTTCATTCTTTTGGCAGTCAATGGTATATTCAATATTCTTCTCCAAAACCATAATTTAAAGGCAACAATTCTTCTTTAGTCTTCCTTATTCATTGTCCAGCTTTTACATGCATATGATGCAATTGAAAATACTTCAGTCAGGCGCATCTTAGTCTTCAAGGTGACATCTTTGATTTTCAGCATCTTAAAGAGGTATTTTGCAGCAGATTTGCCAAATGCAATTAGTCTTTTGATTTTTAGACTGCTGCTTCCATAGGTGTTGATTGTGGGTCCAAGTAAACTGAAATCCTTGACAACTTGAATCTTTTCTCTGTTTATCAAGATGTTGCTTATTGGTTCAGTTGTGAGGATTTTTGTTTTCTTTATATTAAGGTGTAAACCATACTGAAGGCTGTGGTCTTTGATATTCATCAGTAAGTGCTTCAAGTCCTCTTCACTTTCAGCAAACAAGGTTGTGTCACCTGCATAACTCAGGTTGTTAATGAGTCTTCCTCCAATCCGACGCCCCATTCATCTTCATATAGTACAGCTTCTCGGATTATTTGCTCAGCATACAAATTGAATGAGTATGCTGAAAGGATACTACCCTGACGCGCACCTTTCCTGACTTTAAACCATGCAGTATCCCCTTGTTCTGTTCAAACAACTGCCTCTTGATCTATGTACAGGTTCCTCATGAGCACAATTAAGTGTTCTGGAATTCCCATTCTTTGCAATGTTATCCATAATTCGTTATGATCCACACAGTTGAATGCCTTTGAATAATCAACAAAACACAGGTAAACAACTTTCGGGTATTCTCTGCTTTCAGCCAAGATCCATCTGACATGAGCAACGATATCCCTGTTTCCATGTCCTTTTCTGAATCTAGCCTGAATTTCTGGCAGTTACATGTTGATGTACTACTGCAGCTGCTTTTGAATGATCTTCAGAAAAATTTTACTTGCATGTGATATTAATGATATTGTTTGATAACGTCTGCATTTGGTTGGATCACCTTTCTTGGAAATAGGCATAAATATGAATCTGTTCCATTCAGCTGGCCAGGTGGTGTCTTCCAAATTTTTTGGCATAGATGAGTGAGCACTTACAGCGCTGCATCCATTTGTTGAAACATCTCAATTTATGTCTGTCAGTTCCTGAAGGCTTGTTTTTCACCAGTGCCTTCAGTGCAGCTTGAACTTCTTCCTTCAGTACCATGGGTTCCTGATCATATGTGTCTTAGGCTGGGTTCTCTAGAGAAGCAAAACCAATAAAGTGTATAAATACATATATAGAGAGATTTATATCAAGGAAATGGCTCACGCAATTGTAGAGGCTAAAATGTTCCAAGTCCACAGATCAGGGTAGAGGCCTCTCCCAGTTCACGTAGCTGCAGAAGCTGGTGAACCTAAGGTCGGCAGGTTGGAGAGGGGCTCCCGCTCACAGGCTGTGAAGGTCAGTGAATTCCAAGATCAGCAGACAAGACTGCAAAATTTCTCCTGATTCACGTAGCTGCAGGGGCTGGCGAACCCAAGGTCGGCAGGTCGGGGAACTGGACTCTTGCTTGCAGGCTGAGAAGTTTGATGAATTCCGAGATCAACAGGTAAGCTGCTAGATCAAGTCCCACGAAGATAAGACAACAAGAGGCAGCTGCTGAGTCTGGAACAAGCCAAAAACCCTGGCAAGGTGAGCAGACAGCAAGTAATCGGGGGAAGGCAGAGAGATGAAACTGAGACAGCGATGAGCTGCCACAGGCCCCGCCTCCGCCAGTACCACTCAGCAGATTCCATCATGGGGGTGATCACAACATTATACAACTGCTAAAACACTGAGAATAACGGTCTAGCCAAGCTGACATACAATCTTAACCATCACAGTATGCTACCTCTTGAAATGGCTGATGTCGACAAATTCTTTTTGGTATAATGAATCTGTGTATTCCACCTTCTTTTGATGCTTCCTGTGTCAGTTAATATTTTCCCCATAAAATCCTTCACTATTGTGACTTGAGGCTTGAATTTTTCTTCAGTTCTTTCAGACTGAGAAATGTCGAGTGTGTTCTTCTCTTTTGGTTTTCTATCTTCAGCTCTTTGTACATGTCATTATAATACTTTACTTTGTCTTCTCAGCCGCCCCTTCAAATCTTCTGTTCAGTTCTTTTAGTTTATCATTTATTCCTTTTGTTTTAGCTATTCAACGTTCAAGAGTAACTTTCTGAGTGTCTTCTGACATCCATTTTGGTTTTTCTTTCTTAACTGTCTTTTTAAAGACCTCTTGCTTTCTTCATGTATGATGTTGTTGATGTCATCCCACAACTCTAATCTTCAGTCATTAGTGTTCAACGCATCAAGTGTATTCTTGACATTGTCTCTAAATTGAGGTGGGATATACTCAAGGTCGTACTTTGGCTCTCATGGACTTGTTCTGATTTTCTTCAGTTTGAACTTGAACTTGCATAGCAGCAATTGATGATCTGTTCTGCAGTCGGCCCCTGGCCTTGTTCTGACTGATGATATTGAACTTTTCCATCGTCTCTCTCCACAGATATAGTTGATTTGATTCTTGTGTATTCCATCTGGTGAGGTCCATGTGTATAGTCGCCATTTATGTTGGTGAAAAGAGGAATTTGCAATGAAGAAGTCGTTGGTCTTGCAAAATTCCATCAAGCATCATTTCTATAACCAAGGCCATATTTTCCAACTATCGATCCTTCTTCGCTTCCAACTTTCACATTCCAATCACTAGCAATTATCAATGCATTCTGATTGCAAATTTAATCAATTTCAGACTTCAGAAGCAGGCAAATATCTTCAATTTATTCACTTTGGCATCAGTGGTTTGTGTGTAAATTTGAATAATAGTGCATTAACTAGTCTTCCCTTTAGGTGTATGGATATTATCCTATCACTGACAGTGTTTTACTTCAGTACAGATCTTGAAACGTTCTTTTTGACAGTGAACCCAACACCATTTCTCTTCAAGTTGTCGTTCCCGGGATAGTAGACCATATGATTGTCTGATTCAAAACGGCCAATACCAGTCCATCTTACTTCACTAATGCCTACGATATTGATGTTTATGCATTCCATTTCATTTTTGATGATTTCCAGTTTTCCTAGATTCATACTTTGTACATTCCACGTTCTGATTATTAATGGATGTTTACAGCTGTTTCTTCTCATTTTGAGTCACGCCACAACAGCAAAGGAAGGTCCTGAAAGCTTGACTCCATCCACATCATTAAGGTCGCCTTTTGCGTGCCTTCCAGCCTGGGAGGCTCATCTTCTGGCAGTATATCAGACAATGTTCCGCTGCTATTCATAAGGTTTTCACTGGCTAATTATTTTCAGAATTCGACTGTCGAGTCCTTGTTTCTAGCCTGTCTTAGTCTGGAAGCTCAGCTGAATCCTGTTCTCTGTGGGTGACCCTGCTGGTATTTGAACACCTGTGGCATAGCTTCCAGCATCACAGCAACATGCAAGCCCCCATAGAACGAAAAACTGACAGACAGGTGGGGACAGGGGCATATATCAAGTGTAAACTATGACCTTTATCTTCTAGAGGATTATGCGCAAAAGAACTCCACAAATCAAAATAATCATTTTTCTCATTGATAGTAAAAATAAATAGAATAGTAATGGTATGTTCTATCAGGCAGAAAATTTACTGAATAAAGCCAGTGACATTCAGAGCCACTTGAACACATCCTGGAAAATTACATTATAGAGCTGTCAAGCACAAATTCCAACCAAAATGTCATGTTTGTACAAAAGCAGAAATCTGAAGGAGAAAGTGAATCTTGTTTTATACCAGAACTTCCAAGGCAGAACTTTACATTATTTAACTGAAGTGCTTTTGAAGTTAGTATGCTTTTATAGGCATTTTAGCCTTCTCTGATGTAAAGAAGAAATAAATCCTAGTACTATATCACTTATAACTTAATTAGGAAAATAAAGTTGGCATATTTTACTGTTTTCTATATTGATAATTGAAACAAAACAAAATTTATTTTAAATAAGAAAGCAAAATATTCATAAAAGTTGAGTTTTGAAAGTTGGCTTGAAGGAATAAAATACACATACACACACACACACACACACACACACATATTTTAATTTCATTTCTAACTAGGTCAGGTTGATTTTAGATCTTTGCCATACAGCCACTTCAATCATCTAGGAAGCTTAGAGTAAGCCTTGCTTGGTTCTACATTTTCACTCACTCATGAAGACTAAGAATGAGGCATAGGCCACCTGTTGTTGTTATTAGAGGTCGTCAAGTTGATTCCAACTCATGGTGACCCAATGTGTGCAGAGTAGAACTGCTCCATAGGGTTTTCAAAGCTGTGACCCTTTCTTAGTCTCTCACTACTGCTACAACATAATACCACAAGTGAGTGACTTCAAAATCAGAATTTTATTTTCTGATGATGTAGGAGGCTAGAACTCTGAATTCTGAGTACTGGTTCTAGGGGAACGCATTCTCTGTCCTCTCTGGGGGAAAATCTTTGTCTCAGCTTCTTTAGCTGTCCATCCTTGGGGTTCCTGGACTTTTAGCCTAGTCTGCCTCCATCCTCTTCAGATAGTGTAGGTCTTCCCCCAATGGCTGCTTCTTTCTGTGTCTATACTGTTCTTTTTATCACTCAAAAGTGATTGAATTTAGAATACAACTTACACTGATATGGCCTCATTAACAGTACAAAGAAAATTCTATTCCCAGAAGAAAATATTTAAGGAGACACAATTCAATCCATAACAGACCTTTCAGAGGCAGATCATTTAGCCTATCTTCAGAGACATCTCTGGGTAGGTTCAAACTGCCAACCTTTTGGCTAATAGTCGAGCGCTGAAATATTTGTGCCACCTATCATTCCTTATATTCTGCAGTTCACTATTTCTTATTTGGACAGGACTCATTTCCCTTTTATCCTGCCCCATTGCTATTATTCTTTGGACATTGACCTTGTGATGTTCACTTGAGTTGGACTATTGTCAACCTCTTCCTGCATAAGTCCTTGTTCCATAATACTGCTGTAAACTTTCCAAAATTCACAGAAAATTTGCTATTCAGTCGCCTTATTTCCTACTCCTTATGAAGACTGGACTCAAAGTAATAAAAGTAAAATATCTTTGCAACATTGTAAGGTTCATAAAGGGGGATGGGCTTGTTGTTTATTTTATTCTCCACTTTATCCTCAGCCACCACTTGTCTCTCAGTTTATCATACTGCAGTGGCTTGAATGTTGCTGTGATGTTGAAAGCTATGCCACCAATATTTCAAATAACAGAATGGTCACCCATGGTGAACAAGTTTCAGCAAAGCTTCCAGATTAAGAAAGGCTAGGAAGAAAGACCTAGCAATCTACTTCTGAAAAAACTGGCTAGTAAAAACCTTATGAATAGCAGAAGAATATATTTTATATAGTGCCAGAAGATGATCCCCTCAGGTTGGAAGACACTGAAAATATGACTGGGGAAGAGCTGCCTCCTCAAAGTAGAGTCAACCTTAATGATGTAAATGGAGTAAAGCTTTCAGGACCTTCATTTGCTGATGTGGCATGACTCCAAATGAGAAGACACAGCTACAAACATGCATAATAATTGGAATGTGGAATGTACCAAGTATGAATCTAGGAAAATTCGAAGTCATTAAAAATGAAATGAAACACATAAAGACTGATATACTAGGCATTAATGAGTTGAAATGGACTGGTATTGGCCATTTTGAATCAGACAGTAATATGGTCTACAATGCCAGGAATGAAAATTTGAAGAGGAATGGTATCACATTCATTCTCAAAAAGAACATTCAAGATCTCTATTGAAGTAAAACACTTCAGCGATAGAATACTATCCAAATGCCTACAAGGAAGACCAGTTAATACGACTATTATTCAAATTTATGCACCAACCACTAAGGCCAAAGACGAGGAAATTGAAGATTTTTACAAATTTCTTCAGTATGAAATTGATCAAACATGTAATTAAGATGTATTGATAATTACTGGTGACTGGAATCGAAAGTTGGCATAAAGAAGAAGGATCCTTAGTTGGAAAATATGACCTTGGTGATAGAAACTATGCTGGAAATCACATGATAGAATTTGGCAAGACCAGTGATTTGTTCATTGCAAATGTCTTTTTCAACAATATAAACAGTGACTATATATGTGCACATTGAAAGATGGAATATACAGGAATCAAACTGAGTACACCTGAGGAAAAAGACTATGGAGAAGCTCAATATCATCAGTCAGAATAAGACCGGGGCCAACTGTGGAACAGCATCAATTGCTCATATGTAAGTTCAAGATGAAACTGAAGAAAACTGAAAAAGACCACAAATCCAAAGTATGATTGTGACTATATCCCACCTGAATTTAGAGATCGTTTCAAGAATAGATTTGACACATAGAACACTAATGACCAAGACCAGATGAGCTGTGGGATGACATGAAGGACATCATGCAAAATAGTTTGGAGAGGCCGGGCCAAGATGGCAGAATCGTCAGACGCTTCTTGTGGTTCTCTTACAACAAAGACCTGAAAAAACAAGTCAACTGAATATATATGAAAATCTAGGCACCTTGAACATCAAAGGCAAAGTTGAGGAGTTGGTCTGAGTGGCAGAGGGAGGGAGAGACAGTTCAGAAGCAACAAAGAAGTGCCAGACCTGGGATAGCCGGCACCTGCAGGCTGCATCAGCTGGCACACGTGGGCTGAGGCAAGCTGTAGTGCTTGGGAAGCGTTTTACCATGTCAGGAGAAACCGGCATCAGAGAGTCTGCGCAAGCCTCCAGAGGCAGGGGAAGCGGCGCTGGATCTGCAAAAGTTAAGTGCAAGTTTCTAATCTACCAAGAGGGATCAAAATAACCTTTCCCCTTCTGGGACTTCCATAACCTCTGCTCCCCTCACCTACCCCCTCCCCGCTCCACTCAGATACCAGTCTGCCAGTATTCAAAAATCACCACACCCCCTAAGTTGGAAATAGGACCTATCCTCCCCAAACCAGTCTCCAAGTTTTAGAGAAAAAAACAAGCAAACAAAGACAACTCCTCTAAGATGCGGACTCAGGACTAACCATACCCAAATGAGTCTCCCAGGTTTAAAAAATCGTCACATCGCCTAAGCCAGGAACTCAGGTCAGGCACTGCCCCTTGGCCTAGGCACAGGCATAAGGGGTCCAGGAACTTTGAACGCCTTTCACCCCTGCCTAGACCTGTGTGGGCCCACTAAACAGCATAGGCCCTCATTAGCATAGCACAACAGGGTATATATCTGAAGCTTATTTTCAACTGCAATAGCTAAGGGGAAGTAGAAGATTCGTGACATTCGACACCACCCTGCCCATTAAGCAGAGTCCTCACGCACCCACATCAGAGGCTTGAGGACTGGTGGCTTCACCCATTCCACCTAGCCACCCACAACAGGGCTCCAAGAATAAGTGGTGCCTCAGTCCTTACAGCCAACAGCACTGGATGCCCAAAGTCTGGCTGCAAAACCCACCCACCTACGCGCTGTAGGGGACATGGACACACCTTCCACCTAGGCATTCAAAGGCAGCCATCAGCCCCCTACCTTGCTCAGCACATAACCCCCTACTGCAGCCAGATAAGTGCCTACTCCAATCTTCCTGCCCATCTAGCACTGTAGGTGAGAGCCTGCACTACACACTCGGTGACCAATGACCTGGACACCTTAGTCGAATTCACGCAAGAAAAGTAAATGAATTCCTGGGCTTATACACCTAGTAGCAGCTCTAACCATCTGGCAAAAGGACGTGAGAGCTTCAAAGAGACCAATAACCAAAGTAGTTCACACGCTGTCTCAGTCATCTAGTGCTGCTGTAACAGAAATACCACAAGTGGATGACTTTAACAGAGAGAAATTTATTTTCTCACAGTCTAGTAGGCTAGGAGTCCAAATTCAGGGTGTCGGCTCCAGGGGAAGTCTTTCTCTCTCTGTTGCCTCCAGATGAAGGTCCTTCTCATCAATCTTTCCCTGGACTAAGAGCTTCTCCACACAGGAACCCCAGGTCCAAAGGATGCCCTCTGCTCCTGGCGTTGCTTTCTTGATGATATAAGGTCCCCAACTCGCTGCTCACTTCCCTTTCCTTTTGTCTCTTGTAAGATAAAAGGTGGTACAGGCCACAACCCAGAGAAACTCTGTTTACATTGGATCAAGGATGTGACCTGAGCAAGGGAGTTACATCTCACCCTAATCCTCTTCAACATAATGCAATCTTGCCTCATTAGCCACAGACAGAGATTAGGATTTACAACATATAGAAAATTATATCAATCACAAAATAGAGGAAAACCACACAATACTGGGAATCATGGTGTAACTAAGCTGACACATATTTTTCGGGGACACAATTCAATCCGTGACACACGCCCAGCCTATTTGGGCATATCAAAACAAAACAAAACAAAAAGCTAGGATACAATAAGCAAACATACAATAAATAAATATAATAACTTATTGATGGCTAGAGACAACAGTCAATATCAAATCACATAAAGACTCAGAACATGATGGCTCCAGCAAGTGACCAAAATAAAGAACCAGGAAACCTCCTGAAGTAAGAGACGGTCTTGGAATTACCAGAGGTAGAATTCAAAAGATTAATGTACAGACTTCTTCAAGAGACCAGAAGGAGATCAGGCAAAACTCAGACCAAGCCAAGGAACACAGATACAAAGCAATAGAGGCATTTATGAAAGCTATACAAGATTAAAATGACAAATTTATCAGGCTGCTAGAATCCATAGGGAGACAGCAACTACAAATCCAACAGATTAACAATAAAATTTTAGAATTAGACAACTTGATAGAAAGTTACAGGGGCAGAACTGAGGCAATGGAAGTCAGAATTAGTGAGATTGAAGATAAAACATTTGACACCTATTTACTTGAGGAAAAATCAGATAAAATAATTTTAAAAAAATGAAGAAACCCTAAGATTTATGTGGGACATTATCAAGAGGAATAACATAACAGGGATTGGAGTACAAGAATAGAGATGGATAATAGAAAATAAAGAGAGAATTGTTGAAGATTTGTTGGCGGGGAACTTCCCTGATATCATGAAAGATGAGACGGTGTCTGTCATGGATTGAATTGTGCCCCACAAAAAATGTGTGTAGCGGCTTGGCTAGGTCATGATTCCCAGCATTGTATGATTGTGTTATCTGATGTTATTTCCTTATGTGTTGTAAACTCTACCACTATGATGAGATTATATGTGATCTCCTCATGTGTTGTAAATTCTATCACTGTGATGAGGTTATACTGAAGGTTGACAAGATTAGTGTCTTAATCCAATCTCTTTTGAGATATAAAAGAGAGAAGTGAGCAGAGATACACAGGAACCTCATACCACCAAGAAAGCAGTGCTGGGAGCAGAGCGCATCCTTTGGACCTGAGTTTCCTGCATAGAGAAGCTCCCAGACCAAAGGAAGACTGATGACATGAATTTTCCTCCAGAGCCGATGGAGAAAGCGTTCCCCTGGAGCTGATGCCCTGAATTTGGACTTGTAGCCTATTGGACTGTGAGAGAATAAATTTCTCTTTGTTAAAACCATCCATATGTGGTGTTTCTGTTGGAGCAGCACTAGATAACTAAGACAGTGTCTATGCAAGCTCATCAAACCTACACAGGGTAGATCCCAGAAGAAAGTCACCAAGACATAACCAAATTTTCCAAAACCAAAGTTAAAGAGAGAATTTTAATAGCAGCTGGAGATAATTGAAAAGACACCTACAAAGGAGAGTCAATAAGACTAAGCTCTGACTACTTAGCAGAAACTATGCAGGAAATAAGACAATGGGATGACATATATAAAACCTTGAAGGGAAAAAATTGTCAGCCAAGAATTATATATCCAGCAAAACTGTCTCTCAAATATGAAGGTGAAATTAGGGCATTTCCAGATAAATAGAATTTAAGGAAATTTGTAAAAACCAAACCAAAATTAAAGAAATATTAAAGGAAGTCCTTTGGCTAGAGAACCAACAATATCAGATAACAACCCAAGACTGGAACACAGGACAGAACAACCAGACATCAACCCAGATAGGGAAGTCACAAAAATAAGTCAAAGATAAAATACTGAAAATAGGGAAACAGAGACGTCAATATGTAAAAGATAAAAACATTAAAACAAAACAAAACAAACAAAAAAAGGGACTAAATAGTGTAGTCACAGAAAGTTTGTATGGAGAGGAAGTTAAGTCAATATCAAGAAATAAAAGGTTGTTAAAACTTAGAAAAATAGAGACAAATTCTAAGGTAACCACAAAGGAAACTAACAAATCTACACATCAAAATAAAAAAGGAAGAAAAACATAAAGACTCAGCAAATACAAAATCAATCATAAAAAAAAGATGAAAAGAAAATACATAAAGAAAAAGTACTCAGTATAGAAAATTAAATGGAATACAGGAACTGTCAACACCACAAAAAAAAAAAAAAAAAATCAAAATGATGGCAGTAAACTCATACCTATCATTAATTACACTCAATGTAAATGGACTAAATGCAGCAATAAAGAGACAGACAGTGGCAGAATGGATAAAAAAACATGATCCATCTATACGCTGCCTACAAGAGACATCTTAGACTCAAACAAACTAAAACTCAAAGGATGGGAAAAAATATATCAATCAAACAACAATCAAAAAAGAGCAGCAGCAGCAATATAATCTCTGACAAAATAGACTTTAAAGCAAAATCCACCACAAAGGATAAGGAAGGACAGTATGATTAACTAAATGATTAACTAAATAAATGCATAACAAAAGAAGAGATTGAAGAGGTAATAAAAAAAACTCCTAACAAAAAAGAAGCCCTGGCCCTGACGGCTTCACTGGAGAATTGAACTAAACTTTCAGAGAAAAGTTAACATGAGTACTACTGACAGTATTTCAGAGCATAGAAAAGGATAGAATACGCCCAAATTCATTCTATGAAGGCAGCATAACCCTGATACAAAAGCCAGATAAAGATAGCAAAAAAAAGAAAAAAAGAAAATTACAGACCAATATCCATCATGAATATAGATGCAAAAATCCTCAACAAAATTCTAGCCAATAAAACTCAAAAACATATCCAAAAAAAAAAAAAAAATCATGACCAAGTGAGATTCATACCAGGTATGCAGAAATGCTTCAACATTAGACAAACAAACAATGTAATCAATCACATAAATAAAACAAAAGACAAGAACCACATTATCTTATCAATCAATGCAGAAAAGGAATTTGGGAAAGTCCAACACCCATTCATGATAAAAACTCTCAGCAAAATAGGAATGGAAGAGAAATTCCTCAGCATAATTAAGGGCGTTTATACAAAACCAACAGCCAACATCATCCTAAATGGAGAGAGTCTGAAAGCATTCCCCTTGAGAACGGGAACCAGACAAGAATGCTCTTTATCACCACTCTTACTCAACATTGTGCTGGAGGTCCGAGCCAGAGCAATATGGCAAGAAAAAGTAATAAAGGACATCCAAATTGGTAAAGAAGTAAAAGTACCCTTATTCACAGATGATATGATCTTATACACAGAAAATCCCAAAGAATCCACAAGAAAACGACTGGAACTAATGGAAGATTTCAGCAAAGTTTCAGGATACAAGATAAACATACAAAAATCAGTTGGATTATTCTACACCAACACAGAGAACTTCAAAAAGGAAATCACCAAATCAATACCATTTACAGTAGCCCGCAAGAAGATAAAATACTTAGGATTAAATCTAACCAGAGACGAAAAGACCTATACAATGAAAACTACAAGACACTACTGCAGGAAACCAAAAGAGATCTACATAAGTCGAAAAACATATCTTGCTTATGGATAGGAAGACTTAACATCGTGAAAATGTCAATTCTACCCAAAACGATCTACAGATGCAATGCAATCCAGATCCAAATTCCAGCAACATTTTTTAATGTGATAGAGAAGCAAATCATCAGCATCATATGGAAAGGGAAAAGACCTGGGATAAGTAAAGCATTGTTAAAGAAGAACAAAATGATGGGCCTCACACTACCTGATTTTAGAACCTATTATACCGCCACGGTAGTCAAAACAGCCTGGTACTGGTACAAAAACAGATACATAGACCAATGAAACAGAATTGAGAATCCAAACGTAAATTCATCCACCTATGAGCAGCTGATATTTGACAAAGGCCAAAGTCTGTTAAATGGGGAAATGATAGTTTCTTTAACAAATGGTGCTGGAATAAGTGGATATACATCTGCAAAAAAATGAAACAAGACTCATATCTCACACCATGTATAAAAACTAACTCAAAATGGATCAAAGACCTAAATATAAAATCTAAAATTATAAAGATCATGGAAGAAAAAATAAGGGCAAAGTTAGGAGCCCTAATATATGGCATAAATAGAATACAAACCATAACTAACAATGTACAAACACCAGAAGAGAAACTAGATAACTGGGAGCTCCTAAAAATAAAAACTTAAGCCCATCAAAAGACTTCACCAAAAGGGTAAAAAGAGAACCTACAGACTGGGAAATAATCTTTGCCTATGAAGTATCTGATAAGGGTCTGATCTCTGAAATCTACAAGATACTGCCACACCTCAACAACAAAAAGACAAATAACCCAATTAGAAAATGTGCAAAGGACATAAACAGACACTTCACCAAAGAAAACATTCAGGCGGCCAACAGATACATAAGGAAATGCTCATGATCATTAGCCATTGTTGTTGTTAGATGCTGTTAAGTCAGTTTCGACCCATAGCAACCCTATGTACAACAGAAGGAAACACTGCCCGGTCCTGCGTGATCCTCACAATCATTGTTATGCTTAAGTCCATTGTTGCAGTCACTGCGTCAATCCATCTCTTTGAAAGTCTTCCTCTTTTTCTTCAATCCTCTACTTTACCAAGCATGATGTCCTTCTCCAGGGACTGATCCTTCCTAATAACATATCCAAAATTTGTGAGACGTACTCTTGCCATCATTGCTTCTAAGCAGCATTCTGGTTGTATTTCTTCTAAGACAGATTTGTTCATTCTTTTGGTTGTCCATGGTATACTCAATATTATTCTCCAACACCACAATTCAAAGGCATCAATTCTTCTTCAGTCTTCCTTATTCATCGTCCAGCTTTCACATGCATATGAGGCTACTGAAGACACCATGCCTTGGGTAAGGTGCAACTTGGTCTTCAAGATGACTTCTTCGCTTTTCCTCACTTTAAAGACATGTTTTGCAGCAGATTTGCCCAATTCAATACATCATTTGATTTCTCGACTGCTGCTTCCATGGAGGTTGATTGTGGATCCAAGTAAAATGAAATCCTTGACAACTTCATTGTTTTCTCTGTTTATCATGATGTTGCTGATTGGTCCAGTTGTGAGGATTTTTGTTTTCTTTATGTTGAGGTGTAATCCATACAGAAGGTCATTAAAGAAATGCAAATCACAGCTACGATGAGATACTATCTTATTCCAACAAGGCTGACACTAACCGAAATACACAAAATAATGAATGTTGGAGAGGCTGTGGAGAGACTGGAACACTTACGAACTGCTGGTGGGAATGCAAAATGGTACAACTTTGGAAATCGATTTGGCACTTTCTTAAAAAGCTAGAAATAGAAGTTCCATAGGATCCAGCAATCCCACTCCTTGGAATATACCCTAGAGAAATAAAAGCTATCACTTGAATATATATATGTACACTCATGTTCACTGCAGCACTGTTCACAATAGTAAAAAGATGGAAACGACCTAGGTGCCCATCAACAGACGAATGGATAAACTAATTATGGTACATACATACAATGGAATACTACACAAAGATAAAGAACAACAATGAATCTGCAAAATATCTTACAACATGGATGAATCTAGAGGGCATTGTACTGAGTAAAATTAGTTGCAAAAGGACAAATATTATATTACTATTATAAGACCTCAAGAAAAAATGTAAACACAGAAGAAAACATTCTTTGATGGTTACGAGGGTGAGGAGGGAGAGAGAGGGGAATTCACTAACTAGATAATAGACAAGAATCATCTCAGGTGAAGGGAAGGACAACACACAATGCAGGGGAAGTCAGCACAACTGGACTAAAACAAAAGCTAAGAAGTTTCCTGAACACAACCAAACACTTTGAGGGACAGAGTACCTGGAACTGGAGCTTGGGGACCATAGTTTCAGGGGACATCTAGGTCAACTGGTAACAAAATTTATTAAGAAAATGTTCTGCATCTCACTTTGCTGAGTGGATGTGGGGTCTTAAAAGCTTGTGAGCGGCTATCTAAGATGCATCAATTGGTCCCATCCCACTTGAAGCAAAGTAGAATGAAGAATACCAAAGACGCAAGGAAAATATTAGCCCAAGAGACAAAAGAGCCACACAAACCAGAGACTCCATCAGCCTGAGACCAGAAGAACTAGATGGTGCCCAGCTACCACAACGACCGCCCTGACAGGGAACACAACAGAGAGTCCCTGATGGAGTGGGAGAACATTGTGGAGTAGAATTCAAATTCATATAAAAAAATCAGACTTAATGGTCTTATGGAGACTGGAGGAACCCCTGACACCATAGCCCCTGGATGCTCTGTTAACCCAGAACTAAAACTATTCCCAAAGCCCACTCTTCACACAAAGATTAGACTGGACTATAAGTTATAAAATAATAATTGTGAAGAGTGTGCTTCTTAGTTCAAGCAGATACATAAGACCAAATGGGCGGCTTCAGAGGCAGGATGAGAAGGCAGAAAGGGACAGGAACTTGTTGAATGGACACAAGAAACCCGACGTGGAAAGGAGAGTGTGCTGTCACGTTGTGGGGATTGCAACTAATGTCACTTTAACAATGTGTATAAATGTTTGTATGAGAAATTAACTTGAGCTGTAAACTTTCACCTAAAGCACAATAAAAAAGGATAAGTAGTTTGCCCATAAAAAAGGACATCATATATTAAGAAAGAAAAGACCCAAATGAATGTCAGAACAGATTTTGAAACTTGCTGTTGAACACAGAGTAGCTAAAGTAAATGGAAGCAATGATAAAGTAACAGAGCTGAACAGAAGATGTCAAAGGGCAACTCCAGAAGGCAAAGTAAAGCATAATAAAATATGCTAAGACCCGGAGTTAGAAAACCAAAATGGAAGAACAGGCTCATCATTTCTCAAGTTGAAAGAACTGAGGAAGAAATTCAAGCCTCGAGTTGCAATACTGAAGAACTATATAGGCAAAATATTTAATGACTCAGGAAAATCAAAAGAAGATGGAAGGAATACACAGAGTCATTGTACCAAAAAGACTTAGTTAACATTCAACCATATCAGGAGGTAGCATATGATCAAGAATCGATGGTACTGAAGGAAGAAGTCGAAGCAACTCTGAAGGCATTGGCAAAAGCAAGGCTCCAGGAATTAATGGAATACCAATTCAAATGCTACAAGAAACTGATGCAGCACTGGAAATGCTCACTTGTCTATGCCAAGAAATTTGGAAGACAGCTACCTGGCCAACCAACTGGAAGAGATCCATATTTGCGCCCATTCCAAAGAATGGTGATCTAACAGAATGTGGAAATTATCAAACATTATCATTAATATCGCATGCAAGTAAATTTTTGCTGAAGATAATTGAAAAGCTGTTGTAGCAGTACAAGGACAGGAAACTGCCAGAAATTCAAGCTGGGTTCCGAAGAGGATGTGGAACTAGGGATATCACTGCTGATGTCAGATGGATCTTGGCTGAAAGCAGAGAATACTAGAACCATGTTTACCAGTGTTTTATTGACTATGCAAAGGCATTCGACTCTGTGGATCATAACAAATTATGGACAACATTGCGATGAATGGGAATTCCAGAACACTTAATTGTGCTCATGAGGAACCTGTATATGGACAATAGGCAGTCAGTTGAACAGAACAGAACGATAGGCCGTGGTTTAAAATCAGGGAAGGTGTACATCAGAATTGTATCCTTTCACCATACTTATTTAGTCTGTATTATGAGCAGATAATTCAAGAATCTGAATTATATGAAGAAGAAAGCTGCATCAGGATTGGAGGAAGACTTATTAACAACCTGTTACATGCAGATGATACAACCTCGCTTGTTGAAAACAAAGAGGACTTGAGGGACTTACTGATGAAGATCAAAGACTATAGCCTTCATATGGATTATACCTTAACATAAAGAAAATGAAAATCCTCAGAACTGGATCAATAAGCAACATCACAATAAATGCAGAAAATATTGAAGTTGTTAAGAATTTCATTTTACTTGGATTCACAATCAACCACCATGGTAGCAGCAGTCAGAAAATTGAACAACATATTGCATTGTGCAAATCTACTGCAAAAGATCTCTTTAAAGTGTTAAAAAGCAAAGCTGTCACTTTGAAGACTAAGGTGTGCCTGATCCAAGCCATGTTATTTTCAATTGCCTCGTATGCATGAAAAAGATGGACAATGAATTAAAAAGACGGAAGAAGAATTGATGCCTTTGATTTATGCTGTTGGCAAAGAATATTAAATATACGAGTGACTGCCAGAAGAATGAATAAATCTGTCTTGGAAGAAGTATAGCCAGAATGCTCCTTAGAAGTGAGTATGACAAGACTTGTCTCAAGTACTTTGTATGTGTCATCAAAAGGGGCCAGTCCTTGGAGAAGGACAGAATGTTTGGTAAATTAGAGGGTCAGCAAAAGAGAGGAAGACCCTCAACGAGATGGATTGACACAGTGGCTGCATCAGTGGACTCAATCATAGCAAGGATAGTGAGGATGTTGCTGGGCCAGGCAGTATTTTGTTCTGTTGTGCATTGTGTCACTGTTTTTGTTATCTAGTGCTGCTATAACAGAAATACCACAAATGGATGGCTTTAACAAACAGAAATTTATTCTCTCACATTTTTGAGTCTAGAAGCCAGAAGTCAAGGGGCCAGCTCCAGGGAAAGGCTTTTTATCTCTGTTGGCTCTGGGGAAAGGTCCTTGTCATAGGTCTTCTAGGAGCTTCTCAACACAGGGACCTTGGGTCCAAAGGACACACTCTGCTCCTGGTACTTCTTTCTTGGTGGTATGAGGTCCCTCTGCTCTCTGTTCACTTCTCTCTTTTATATCCCAAAAGAGATTGACTCAAGATACAACCTATTCTTGTAGATTGTGTTCCTCTTCATTAATACAACTGCTTCTAATTCTGCCTCATTAACATCATAGAGGTTATGATTTACAACACATAGGATAATCACATCAGATCTCAAATTGGTGAACAACCATATAATACTGGGAATCATGGTCTAGCCAAATTTGTACACATTCTGAGGGGACACAATGCAATCCCTAACAGTCACTATGAGTGGAACTGACTCAGTGGCACCTAGTAACAATAATAATTATCTCTAGCACTTAGAAAAATGCCTGACACATGGGCATTTGTCTGTAATTATTTGCTTAATATATGTATTAATCATGTCCTAGGTTTAATCACTGACTACACTTTAATACGCGCCTGCTGAGAATGGTATGTGCTAAATGTACTCAACTATGTGCAATTCTTCTCAGTTATTTTTGGTTAGCCTATTCTAGTAGTTTCACATAATCTGTTATGGACATAGTAGGAGACAATTATTTTCCAAAGGGATAGAATGCTAGTCTGAAAAGCATAAAAGCCACTAAAATTCCCACATTTTTACCTTGACACATGCAATTGAAGAAGATAAATCACAAAAGACCAATTCCTAGCTAAGTCTCAGGTATGTATCTCTAGCAAGTGGTATGAACTTATTGTGCTATGTATTGACATTTCTTTCAGCAGATTGGAGTTGGGGATAAATTTGGAAATAAAACTAGCTAAATTTAACATTGTAAATATTATATTTATATATTATATTATAATATTATAAACATGAAAATGCTCTTTATCTAAAAATAAAAATGGCTTATTTGTAGATTTTAACAATCTGTCTTTTCTGTATTCACCTATGGTATCGATGATCACGTGTTTTAGAAGAGGAGGAAGGTGTGTACCAGGAATAAAATCTAAAAAATGGGCAATACATATAGTGATTTGAATATTTTGATAGATGTTGTTGTTAGGTGCCTTTGAGTCCACTCTGACTCATAGTGACTTTATGTATAAAAGAAGGAAAAGTTGTGTGGTCTTATGCCATCCTCACAATCAATTCGAGGCCATTGTTACAACCACTATGTCAGTTCATCTCATTGAGTGTCTCCTTCTTTTCTGCTGACCATCTACTTTTCCAAGAATGATGTCCTTCTCTAGTGATTGATCCCTCCTAATGACTTGTCCAAAGTAAGTGAGAAGAATGAAGTTGAAAGTAAAGTTTACCTGAAACACTTAGTGAAAAAAGTAGAAGACTACAGCCTTCAGCATGGATTACATCTGAACAAAAAGAAAGAGAAAATCCTTACAACTGGACCAATACATAAACCAGAAAAAAAAACCACACCCGTTGCCGTCGATTCCAACTCATAGCAATGCTACAGGACAGGGTAGAACTGCGCTATAGAGTTTCCAAGGAGCGTCTGGTGGATTTGAACTGCCAAACTTTTCATTAGCAGCTGTAGCTCTTAACCACTACACTATCAAGGGGACCAATACATAATATCATGATAAACGGAGAAGAATTTGAAGTTGTCAAGGATTTCATTTTACTTGAATCCACAATCAACACCTATGCATGCAGAAGTCAGGAAATCAATCGAGCAAATCTGCTGCAAAAGACCTCTTTAAAGTGTTAAAAAGCAAAGACGTCACTTCAATGACTAAGGTGAACCTGAACCAAGTCATAGTATTTTCCATCACCTTATATGCATGTGAAAACTAGACAGTAAAAAAAGAAAGACTGAGGAATTGACACCTCTGAATTATGGTGTTGTTGCAGAATATTGAATATACCATGAACTTCCAGAGGAATGAACAAATCTATACTAGAGAAGTATAATCAGAATGATCCTTAGAAGCAAGGATGGTGAGTGAGACTTCGTTTTGACAAACACTGGTTAAACTTAAGTAACATTTTCTGAGCTCAATTTAATATGGCCTTGATTTTTATGTATTGGGAATTCTGATTCCTCCGTGGCCAGGAATTTACCTCTAATCATGATTTTTCTATATCAGAGGAAATACACACATTAAAAAAAAAAAAAAAAAAATGCTTACCAGGACAGTTCAAACTGACCTCCTCAGTACCTTTGAAAATGTCAACAATGTTTTCTTAAAGGCCAAATGTTTCTTTACTCCATCTTATTTGCTCAATGTCTCCAGCCCTGCAAATGTACAGTCTTACTTATCTCTATCTCCCATTTCCCAATTCTCCCTCTTTACTTTTCCATAATAGTAATTATTTTTCAAAATTCAGTGTCTTAGATTTCTAGTGATACTGTAACGCAAATATTACAACTGGGAGGCTTTAAAGAACAGAAATATATTTTCTCACAATTCTGGGGCTAATAAGTCCTTTGTTCTTTGTCATTCCGTGGCTTGTAAACAATCCTCACGTGGCATGTCTTTCTTCTTGTGTCTTTGTCTATTTTCTTCCTTTTGTAACTCAGAAGTGATTAGGTTTAGGCTCCACCCTCCGTTGATATGACTTAATTAACATAACAAAAGAAAAACGTGGTCACATCCATTCATTTCTGTATTTTCTATTTGCCCGTTTTTGTCTTTTTGTTTTCTTTACTTCTGAATAATCTGAATATTTTTGAACTATATATATATACACATACATATGTGTTTATATGTATACATATATATTTTTTGAATTATTTTTCAATTGATTGCTCTTAGAATTACAGTATACATTCTTAACTTTTCACAGTCTACTCTGAATTCATGTAAATATAAAACTTCCTTGTAACTTTGTCATCTGTTTGGTTCCCACACCTTTTTATTCTAGTTGTAATATGTATTACACCTACAATAAATTATAAATCCCATAAGAAAATATTAATTTACTTACGACCAGTCATATGTATTTTAAAATAATTGAGACATCATTTTTTTTCCTTTTCTGTAAATCCAGATATTTACCACTTGCTATATTCTTCCTTCATTCATGAAGATCAGAATTTCCCTCTGGAATAAATAATCTCTCTTCAATCTGAAGAAATCCTTTAACATTTCTTGTAGTGTAGGTTTGACACTAACAGATTTGAATCTATCTCATCTTAATTTCTATTTTTTAAAAAGCATTCAGATATGTTTTTTCACTCTATTCTGGCCTTCCTGATTTCTGCAAAGAAGTCAGAGATTATTAGAGTCATTGTTCCACTATATTTACTGTGTGGTTTTTCTCTGGTTGATTTCAAAAATGTATCTTAATGTTTATTTTTAGTTTTACTTAGATTTAAGTTTGACTTTCGTGTGTGCGTGTGTGTGTACATGCATGATGGTCTGATTGTGTTTCTAATTTATGTTGTTTTGATTGTGCTGAGCTTCTTGAATCTGTAAATCTATGTTTATCTCCAAATTTGGGAATATTTACCATTATTTCTACAAATATTTTATTTGCTCCATTATACAGCTTTTCACTACTTGGAACTTGAATTTCCTATATGTAGAAAAATGAATGAGTAAAATGGTCTTAGTCTGTGGGGGAAAAAAAAATCCCACAGATACCTGGGGACTTGACCATTTTATTCAATAATTTTTCTGTCTTTTCTTTAAAATGGATAATATTCATTAGCTTCTCTTCATACTCACTAAACTTTTCCTTCACTGAAATCTTTCTGCCATTAAACCTTGCCACTAAATATTTTATTCCAGAGATTGAATATTTCCATTCTAAATTTTCTATTAAAACATTTTCTATTTATTTGGTGAAAATTTTTGTATATAATTCATTTAAGTCAATGAGCAAATTGTAAGAGTTTCTCTCAAGTCGCTGTCTGAGAGTTCCAATACCTGTGTCATCTCAGTATCTGCGAAATTTCTTTCTATTGAGAGTGATTCAATTCACTTAACTTTTTATATGTTAAGTGATTTTGGGTTGTATTTTTGGCATTGAGAATATTGCATCGTGGGGAATTTGAATTATTTTATATTTTTTCAGGGGGGTTGTTTTTTTGTTTCATGCAAACTTTACCATACCTTTGGTGGGTAGGAGCTAAGATCTCAAATCAGACTGTTTTCAGTCTATGCTGCACATTTGTAAGGTCTTGGCAAACTCATACACAAAATTTGATGCATTTTCCTCTATCTCTCTCCTTTTCAGGGTTCCCTGGCCACTTGCAGATGGTTCTGGTTACCAACAGCCTCCTTTCCCTGATTCCCCGCAGTATAATTGGGCTTCCTACTGGCATTTTATTGGTATTTTCTGTTGATATTTAGTCATGGCCTAAAATAAAACAAAACACATCCTTTCTTGCCACTTGCTTTCGGATTCAACTCCTCTGCAGAATCTACCTCTATTTGTTCACTCTTCAGAGTTCTCAGGTGCTTGTATGTTGTATTTTTCCAGAGTTTACGATTGTTATTTGTGGTTCAAAATAGTTGTAATATTTTAAATGTCAAAATCCGACACAGTCATTTTGGAAAGCAGTATCACTGAAGTTCAAAGTAAGTAATAAATGATCATTAGTTTCCTAACCACCAATAAAGAACTGTAATTTAAAATCAATGTTCTTGTTTAATATTAGAAACCTAAGGTATGTTGACAATGGAAAAATATAGGATATGGAATGCTCATCTTGATATCTCTTTATTAAAGTCATGCATAAACTTTATGTAAGTCTGCCTCTTATATGTGTATTATTCATTCAAAAGTCAAATAAGTTATCAAAACCCTTCATAGTTTTGTTTTATCTTGCATTTTTCGGTGTAAATTGTATTTTTATTGCTATTACGTAATTATGTATTAATGTTCCTTGTAGGGTATTATATAGTACACATTAGACTATGCAAGGAAATTGTATTGGAAGTAATTCAGTTATAAATGCATCTACCTTTATATTGTATCTACCTTTATATTGAGACTCCTAACTTAGCATCATAATAATGTCTTACTACTCAATATGTAATATATGTCAAGTAGTATAAAGTACATACATTTTACTTCAAGACTTTATATTTCAAAAGCACATAATAATATGAAACTGCCTCATTTATTCTACATTGTATTTTTTTTTAGAGAGAAGCCTTTAAAACTTGCTTCGATATTGCCTCTAAATCATATACTTATTTCCTGGCCTTTCATATTTTCTTGTAGCTCTCAAACATATAACCTTTGCTAAATATCAATCTCTGTTAAACATCTCTCAATGGTAACACTAAACTCTCTTCCTAATTGCTTAAGCTGTAACCTGATATCTGTATTATTCTGCTTCCCTGCACCTGTTGGTAATTTCCAAACATTCAAGTAGCAGGTGGTTGGGTTTGCTAGCTGGGAAAGCTTTTCATCTTACTGTAGGTACTGTTTTGCCCATTACTAGGTGTGCTTCTTTTTATGGGCAGGATAATGATATTCATTGGAAACTGTCTGCTAGAGAACTAGGCTGCAGCATGGCAGCAAATCTGCATCACAATGCACTGCCCTCTTTTTCTGCTGTGAGATAGGAGCTGAGCTTTCAGGACATTTCCTACGACCTTCACTGTGTAGTTCATGTAGAAAATTGGTTTGGGTTCTGATTATTTAGGAGGATATCTCACAAGAATATTAATCAAGTAATAGCATGTACAGTTTGTAATTTGCCTTTTAAAAATTCCTTCCCAACTCTACAACTTCTTTTATTATTTTTTGAGAAAACGTTTCCATTTTGGAAAATTAAATAGAAGAAATGGATCAGATGCACAAAAAACAACTTTGACAGGGATGCATGGTTCTATTCTGACATAAGAGGATAAAGCAGCGATTTTAGGAAGAGGCAATGTAAAAGAGAAAAGCATTTATTATATTCTGACCTACTGCAGTCTCAGGTGGGTGATAATAATCATTCTGTAGGTTCTTGGGACTCCGCCCAACCAATTTTAGAACCACAATCATTAATTTTATGGATACCATGGTATATGAGTGGCTATGAGGAGGTATCAAATCAGTAGAAGTTAAAACACACAAAAATACAATGGTAGGATAAGCAGATATGACCTTGAGCACTGTGAAACTTAGAACCAAGTGTGGTTAAAAAAAAAAAATGAATTAAATTATGTTGAATTGTCAGCTGTAAACTTCAACAAATGCTATGAAGGAAAAGCACAGGAATGTGGCTGTATAACCCTCCTTTGAATAAGTAACACTTGGGCTGTGAACCAAAGATCAATTAAAAATTAACCAAAGGAGTTCCGGCAAAATGGCGCTCTAGGCAGAAGTACCACGCTGTCCCTCCACAGCAAAGATCCGAAAAACTAAGCTGAACAGAGAAAACAACAATCTGAAACCCTAAATAAAGAGATAAAGAACTCAGCCAAGCACAAAATGGAGTGAGAAAACTGACAGAGAACAGAGAGCGAGGAGAGATTCATGCAGAGGTCCCCTACCAGCTAACGCAGTGCGGATCCACCATTTTGGACTCCTACCGGAGACCAGCAAACGGGGTATGAGAAAGCAGCCTCATGGAGCGTCCAGCAGGAGACAAAACAGCCGGTAATCTGCGGTGTGCGCTTTCCCACCCCCCACCCCTCTTCGCACTGGGTTGGCCTCCTCTGCTTCCCGCAGCCACGGTCTCTTCACCGGGAAGTGCCGGCTGCTTGGATTCCACACACCCAAGCAGGTGGCTCTCTGGGTGCCATTTGTTGGCTGTTAGTGTTGCTTTTTTTTCTGTTTCTTTTGATTTCTCACTTGCCTCTTGCTGCCTCCCCCTCCTTTTGCACGAGTGCCTGGCTCCGAGCGCCATCTTTGCCTCTTCCTGAGGGGCTGTGGGGCTCCATTCGAGTGTGCAGCTGTTTCCCAGTCTGGGCTGCTGCGCTGGTGGGATCCTGGGGCTTTTGTTCGCTTATTCCTCTGCTTCCCGCAGCCACGGTCTCTTGACCGGAAGGTGCTGGCTGCTTGGATTCCACACACCCAAGCGGGCGGCTCTCTGGGTGCCATTTGTTGGCTGCTAGTGTTGCTTTTCTTTTCTGCTTCTTTTGATTTCTCACTTGCCTCTCGCCACCTCCCCCTCCTTTCACTCAAGTGCCTGGCTCCGTG